>NC_041219.1:27371047-27392792 GCF_002837175.3 Physeter macrocephalus
CACTGGGCCTGCGCGTCCGGAGCCTGTGCCCCGCAACGGGAGAGGCCACAGCAGAGGGAGGCCCGCATACCACAAAAAAAAAAAAAAAAAAAGTAGAAAAGGAAGTACATAAAAGGAGAATACCAATTTAAGTGGCAACAAGATTAGGTCGCAAGGAAACTATGTCATCTTACAGAATGCATATAGCAGTTCATGCTACAAATACTTTAAAGGATTTAAATAACATCAAATTGATCTGATTATCAATAGATCTACTGGGACTCAAAGTGCAAATCCCAGGATAACACCACAGTAATGACAACACTTGACATTCAATCAACTAAACTCAATTAACTAGGACTTTTCCTGTTTTTAGGTTCAGTAATAATTTGTGTGCACTATGAAACAATGTAAGGTCTTACAAATTTTAAGGAAATGAATTATGTACAGTAAAATTTTAAATAATAAACCATTCTTAGAAAAAGAGTGGTAATTTTCATGTAGGAAAAGCTGTCCCACTTATTAACTGTATATACCCCCAACACATTATATCTACAGCAATTAGGTTTTTTCCCCATTTAGAATATTCTCTGAAACACAAAACTGCAATTGTGGATCTTTTAGCTCATCTCGCCTAAGATCTGACTATACTCAATAACTCTATCAGGGACTCCCGTGGTGGCGTAGTGGTTAAGAATCTGCGTGCCAATGCAGGGGACACGGGTTCGATCCCTGGTCTAGGAGGATCCTACATGCCATGGAGCAACTAAGCCCATGCGCCACAACTACTGAGCCTGCGCTCTAGAGCCCTCGAGCCACAACTACTGAGCCCACGTGCTGCAACCACTGAAGCCCACGCACCTAGAGCCTGTGCTCCGCAACAAGAGAAGCCACGACGATGGGAAGCCCGCACATCACAACCAAGAGTAGCCCCTGCTCGCCGCAACTAGAGAAAGCCCACACACAGCAGCGAAGCCCCAACACAGCCAAAAATAAATAAATTAAAAAAAAAAAAAAAAAAAAAAAAGAGTTCACATGCTGCAAGTAAAGATCCTGCACACAGCAATGAAGATCCCACGTGCTGCAACTGAGACCCGGTGCAGCCAAATAAATAATATAATTAATTAATTAATTTTTTAAAAAGTAATGTGATAAAAAGAAAAAGGTTAAATTAATTTTAATATTTTATTTAACCCAATATATTCAAAATAGCATTTCAACACATAACCAATATAAAAATTATTGATATATTTTATAATCTTTTTTCATATTGAGTCTTCAAAATCCAGTGTGTAGGGCTTCCCTGGTGGCACAGTGGTTGAGAATCCGCCTGCCGACGCAGGGGACACGAGTTCGTGCCCCAGTCCAGGAAGATCCCACATGCCGCGGAGCAGCTGGGCCCGTGAGCCATGGCCACCGAGCCTCTGCGTCGGAGCCTGTGCTCCGCAACAGGAGAGGCCACAACAGTGAGAGGTCCGCATACCACAAAAAAAAAAAAAAAAAAAAAAAAAATTCCACTGTGTAATTTATACTTAGGGGACATATCAATTTGAACTAGACACTTTTCAACTGCAATCTCCACATGGGACTGGTAGCTACCATATAGGACACTGAAACACAAGACAATCCTGTCATGTGATGATTTTACTTACAGGTCATTAAGAATAATTTAACTTACTTCATATAGTGAGTAAAATTTGGTAGAGAAATTTTAAAGCATCACTATATTCCCCTCAAAAAATTCTTTATGAAAAGTACCGTCAGGGAATTCCTTGGCAGTCCAGTGGTTAGGACTCGGGGCTTTTCACTGCCAAGGGTGCAGGTTTGATCCCTGGTTGGCGAACTAAGATCCTGCAAGCCTCACAGCACGGCCAAAAAAAAAAAAAAAAAAAGTAATGTCAGAACATCTGAATCACTAATGACAGGAATGTGTGTTACTATTTTTACAGTCACAAGATTGTGTCTGAAAATGATTTGTAGCAATTAAAAAAAAAACACTGCATGGAGAAAAATTAATTCAAACAAGGCAAGTTCACAATGAAATAAGGGTTAATCGGTGAGAAATAATTTTAATTTTTATGGTCCACACTACCCCCTAGTGGACATAAGACATCATCTACTTATATCAACCCCTTTTCCTTGGCAAATGAAAAATCTGACAATCATAAAAGTTAATTATTTTACCCTAATTCACTGTTTTTTTAAATGCTTATCCTAAAGTTAGATGAGAATAATGATTCTAAAGGCACACCCTCCTCATTCTTTTTCTCCCTCTACTCCCACACACTTAAATCTCATCATTTCTTAGGTGGTACACTCAGAGACGGAAAAATGGAGATAACGGTTTCAAAGGCTCTGGATACCAAGATATCACTTTGTTGAAAAGCTTTATTTCCAGTCAGACCGATAAGTAACAGTTAGGAAAGTACTCCTGTGTTCCACCCAGAGTAACACCCAATAGATAGGGTGGGATGACTTGGGCAAGAAATCTCTCCATTCTAATTTTTCTCCTCAACCCAAGACCAGATCAATACTTCTGTTAAGTTCAGTGAAAAGGAATGGAGACTTAGGAGCCAGAGAAGGACTTTTCAAAGGCTAAGTGTATCCAACCAACTTATTTCTCAGGTCTGAATTTGTCTGGAAGCATCTCCCTATACTTCCAGTTTCCTACGCATTAATACCTCCACTCCTCTTACTATAACTAGCACGATAACTTGGTTTACTTGTCAGACCCTACCCTACTGGAAGATGGGGACTCCAGCTATCAAATGGTGGTGGTAAGTGCTAAATAAAGGCTTCTTCCAGGAGTAAATGCACGCACACTCAGGTCCCACACAGAGCTGACAAGAAGGATTACTATACCTGCTGTCAGTTAGTAACTTCTACCCCAGGAACGGCATGTACGATTATTCCAATCAGTGACAATGGACAAAAATCTGAAAATCCTACTAATAAACTGTGCATCCAACAAGGAAAACTATTAGGCTGAATTCCGTGACTTCCTTGTCTACTACCCCCCAATTCTTTTGCCCCCTAAACGCATCAGGTTATGTTGCAGTGTTTCTTTTCCTCCCGCATCACTAGCCTGTAAATTCCATAAGGTCAGGGACTCTATGCAATTATCAAGCAATGTTCCCAGATCAGCAGAGAATCTATAAAAGCTCAAGTAATAAAAAAAAAATAGGTCAAATACCGATTTAAGTGCTTTAATGTATTACTAACTCATTTAATCCTCAGACCCATTTTACAAATGAGGAAAATGAGGAACTAAGAGTGACCACTTAACAGTATAACCAAAGCTAGCAAGTGACAGAGCCAGGTTTGAAATCCACGCTATTGGGCTCTACTCACTGTGGCTTCAGAGCCTGTTTTCTTAATCTCAATGGTAAACAGAAAGACAATTAATACAAACAGTAAATATTAAATGTTTGGCAGGACAATAAATAGCACAGAAGTTAAGGAAGGGCTTCATAATCATGTGGAAGTGCTTCATGAAAAAGGTAAATTAAGCCATGTCACTTATTTTTTTCTTTTGGGATTGTCAACTGAAGAAGTATATAGTCTTACTAAGATAAATAGGGTAGGAAAAAAAATCTGCTATATTTGATTTAAAAATTGGTACAGACCAATTTTTGCATTCTTCTTTAAAATTTTAATAATGGTTATTTTTCATTTATTTGTTTGTTTATTTTTGGTTGCGTTGGGTCTTCATTGCTGCACGCTGGCTTTTGACCATTTTGACCCGAACTATCCGTTATATGGTAAGCCATTCTGTCTCTGATATTACAAAAACCATTATGCTCTGAAATGTTCTGTGACTTTGAAATATGAACTAACAAATGTATTAATTCCTTATTTTGCTCGTGGTATTGTGGCATCAACTAACTCTAAGTAAGAGTAAAACAGAGTCCCTTGCCCCCTCCCACCCCAGGAATTTATTTCAATGTGAGTATACAGGGTTTTTTTTAAACATCTTTATTGGAGTATAATTGATTTACAATGTTGTGTTAGTTTCTGCTGTATAACAAAGTGAATCAGCTATACGTATACATATATCCCCATATCCCCTCCCTCTTGAGTCTCCCTCCCAAACCCTCCCTATCCCACCCCTCTAGGTGGTCACAAAACACCTAGCTAATCTCCCCGTGCTATGCAGCTGCTTCCCACCAGCTATCTATTTTACATTTGGTAGTGTATATATGTCAATGCTACTCTCTCACTTCGTCCCAGCTTACCCTTCCCCCTCCCAAAAGTCAGTTTTTGGAAGATGCATTTTAGAATGGGTATCTCAATGTCTTAGAGTAGGTACAGGTGTGAGTTAGGGACACTATATGAACAACAGGACTAGATTGGGGGCATATTTTTTCTTGGCTATTTCTAAAGACACTTTAAAAGTTTTCTGGAAAGACAGAAACTTTACATCTCCATCTTTTTTTCCCCTTTGTTTTTTTGAAAGATTTCTAAATATTGGCATCACAGTTAAAGACAGTATCAACTACTCCTTCATATAGCACTCAGGAAACTCTTGGTGGTAAAAATGTCCTTTGAATACCCAGCACTGTAATTAGTAGACTGATAGAAGTTATGTTTCCCCATTTCTCTTGTTTTCTTATTTGATGATGCCATAACACTTCGTGGCTTGAAATGACTTTAGCACCAACTCAAAAAATAAAAATAAATCTTTAGTGATTTGAATACTTTAACCGTCCATCTTAATGAATTCTGTGTCTTAGGAATGATATCTGAGACCTCTGAATGAAGAGAGGACCTAATAACTTAGTAACACTTCATCAGTGGGATTACTATTGTGCCAAGGTACTTAAGGCACTGTTAATAAACCCATTAAAAAAATTGCATATTTAAGATTCTGGTAGGGAATGTGTAACTTAGCAGGTGGGAGAGGGAAAGTCTTCTGAATTCATCCTGAATGGAAACAGAAAAATTTTAAATGCCTGTTCCTGTATGGTGAACACTAATTATGAGTGATAAATTAGCAAAAACCAGTGAACACGTACTTTTTAAAAAATTCATCTTAAGTTAGAAATGATCCAGATTGTGGGTTTCTTTCTTTCTCAAAGTTTTAACTCATTGTTTGAAGTTGATAATTCATTTTAAGGCCCTATGTGTGAGTTTAAACAGTTGTCTATAAATCTATCCACTATTAAGCAATGGTAAAAATTCCCCATTCGTTCATACCTTTTCCTCCTCTTCCTTAGTGCAATGTTCAGGTTGGGAGCTTAAGAAGAATGCGAGGGACTTCCCTGGTGGCGCAGTGGTTAAGACTTGCCTGCCAATGCAGGGGACACGGGTTCGAGCCCTGGTCTGGGAAGATCCACATGCCACGGAGCAACTAAGCCCGTGCGCCACAACTACTGAGCCCGCACGCCAAGAGCCCATGCTCCGCAACAAGAGAAGCCACCACAATGAGAAGCCTGCACACTGCAATGAAGAGAAGCGCCCACTCACCGCTACTAGAGAAAGCCGGCACGCAGCAATGGAGACCCAACGCAACCATAAATAAATAAATAAATACTTTAAAAACATAACCATTATATAATTTAAAAAAAAGAATGCGAAAATTTGAAGTAACTGTTGTAGAAAATAGAAAAACTTATCTATGGTCACACAGAAGGACTGCCTGGCAGCAGAAGGCAAAATGAGGTTCGTAGTAGACATCTGTCATTGCTTTTGGCTACCGAACAGCTAGAACACCCTTTTTTGGGAAGCACACTCCCCAACCTTCATGGATCCTCACCTCCCTCAACAGAAGCTTTAGTCTTATTTCCTAACTCTCCGGCAACCTAGCATGTGAGACCTAGGCTCAATCAAAAACCTGTGCATCAGAAGCTAAGAAATAAGGATCCATTCTGGAGAGAACAGCAGTAGTTACCTCTAGACAACCAAGTGCAGCCTCCTGTACTTGGCATCAGCAATCACACTGTAGTGTGTGTTGCATGCGATGCCCACAGTGAAGTCCGTGATGTGAGTCTGAGCCTCGTTCCTGACTACCTCCCTCTTTGGCGCTCCTAAAGACTGTGTTAGATATCTCATAACTCAATAAATACTACTGCGGATTAAAATAGCCAAAGTTGGCCTCCATTGTTTGCTGAAAACAAAGTCTAAATTAGACAGAAAAGAAAGTGAAGGAAAGGTTAAGAGCTAATAGACTGGGGACATCCCTGGTGGTGCAGTGGTTAAGAATCCGCCTGCCAATGCAGGGAACACAGTTTCGATCCCTGGTCCGGGAAGATCCCACATGCCACGAAGCAACTAAGCCCGTGCGCCACAACTACTGAGCCTGCTCTATACAGCCCGCCAGCCACAACTATTGAGCCTGCGTACTGCAACTACTGAAGCCCGCGTGCCTAGAGCCCATGCTCCACAAGACAAGCCACCGCAATGAGAAGCCCGTTCACCACAATGGAGAGCAGCCCCCTCTCGCTGCAACTAGAGAAAGCCTGCGCACACAACAAAGACCCAACACAGCCAAAAATAAAAATAAAATTAATTAATTTTTTTTAAAAAGAGCTAATAGACTGTGGGTAAAATGAAGAGGTTAAGAAGCACCTATCTCTTTGGAATTAAATGGGGTCAAAGGAGGACAGCACTGAAGCTGGCTAATTTCTTTATCAAAGAACTTCTACCTAGTTTAAGAGCCTTTAAAGAGGGAGCTAATTTACGTTAGAGAGCTAACTTCAACTAGGCATCCTGGTGTACCTACTAGGGAAAAAACTTTAGAGCTAGGAATCTAAACTTAATCCCAGTTCTAATTGCACTAAATTGTTATACAACCATACAAACTCTTTTACCTCCCCAATCTACTAAAATTTAGTCCCTTGAACATTTCAAAAGTTCTCTCTAGCACTAAACTTGGCTAAACATTTTATTATTGGGATGGGTTAAATCTTACTGCTATATGCTTCCTTCTACTGGACGGTCCCTTTTTGTAATACGCTTTAACCTTGTAATTACTGTTCAATACTCAGTATTTCATCTTCCCTGTTGAGGGAAGGGATATAAATGAACATACTGTATCCCCAGTATCTGTGATAATGCTTAATACCTAATTAAGGAAGAAATTTGTTGCGAATGATACCTGCTTTTTCCCCCAAGTTTATTTCACCTGCTAATTAAAGAAAAATACATATGAAATCAACTTAAAATCGCTCTACTCCTAATAACCAAAATCCGGTTAATATTCCAGTACACTTGTATTTGTTCTGACAAAGACAAAAGTCCTTAAAAACAGTTTAATGTGTTTACACTTTTTCACTTATTATGTCCCTGCACGGTGCTTTCCTGGTTGCTTTATAGATAATCAATATTCTTTGCAAACCATATGACATAAACAGGCACTTTTCCTGGCCTACCAGCTAGTGGCTACACTTCTACAACTACCATATATTATTTATTCAATCCTTTTCCTTGATTACTAGTTATTTCAGGTTTCAAATGTGGCAATCACAGCAAAATTTAAGTGCTAAATGCCTGAGGACTCCACTAATAGGAAAGTCCTCTGTTGATATTAACAGACAAGAAGACAGATGGAAGCTCAGCAGTCGAAATTTTCAGTGAGGCAAACAAAAACAAGTTACAGTTGGTCCAGATTTGAATTCTCAATCCATCTGTGTCACTGACATAATTTTGTCCAAAATCCAAACCACCAGAAAGGAAAACTTAAGTTTTTTTCACACTCTGCATGCAACTGTGTAATAAAATTAGGAAGCAATCCGATATTAGGGTCTGTCTCTCCCAAATAAGCATCCTTTAACAAGTCTGCCACACTGCACAGCTCCAAGAAAGGACCATTCACATCACAGTCTGCATGAATGACACCCCTTGAAGTTGTGCAGTGCAAAATCCTAAATACTCTGGATTAAAAATAAAACTTCAGTTTAGCATCTGTAAAAATAAAGTTTAGTACTGTCTAACACATGGAAAATTGACTACATATATGATAATTCTAATAAAATCAAAATATATTATTTACCCCAAACATCCCATTTCCCTACCCACTGTTGACAAATGGGTGTTCACTATGCTTTAAAAATCTATGCCCCATGGAACTTCCCTGATGGCACAGTGGTTAAGAATCCACCTGCCAATGCAGGGGGCACAGGTTTGATCCCTGGTCCAGGAAGATCCCACACACCACAGAGCAACTAAGCCCATGCACCACAACTACTGAGTCTGTGCTCTAGAGTCCGCGAGCTACAACTACTGAGCCCATGCACAACTACTGAGCCCGTGTGCCACAACTACTGAAGCCCGTGTGCTCTAGGGCCTGCGTGCCGCAACTACTGAGCCTGCGTGCTGCAACTACTGAAGCCCGCACGCCTAGAACCCATGCTCCACAACAAGAGAAGCCACCGCAATGAGAAGCCTGCACACCACAACGAAGAGTAGCCCCCGCTCACCCCAACTAGAGAAAGCCCGTGCGCAGCAACAAAGACCCAATGCAGCAAAAAATAAATAAATAAATCTATGCCCCATTTCAAAGTTATGTTTAATATTATCTATTTTGTTGAACAAATACGAAATGACAATCATAGTTTTCCCACACAAAAGACGTTCATTCTTCTTAGACTTACAGTGAGGCAGTGTCTTTGCAAAATCAGAAAATAGTAGTAAGCAATATTAAATAAGGGTCAGAATTACATTAGGCTCTGTTCTATGCAATACAACCCTCCCAACCACCCTAGAGCTAGATTAGTATATTAAGCAGATAAAGAAGCAGAGAGGTCAAGTGAGGATGTCCAAGCTAGTATTTGGCAGAGCTAGAAATCAAGCCCAGAGAGCCTGGCCCCAGATTCTGTACTCCTTCCACACATAACCACACATCTCCACATACACAAAATCCTTTTGCTCTTGAGAATTAGGAAGTAGACTTAAGCCATTTAAGCCATAAAACATTATTTTGCCCACAAAGCAGCATTTCTATAATTTTGAAAGTCAACTGTCAGTTAAGAGGTAAGCAACTGACTAAATGCTACTGAATATTGTTGGAAAGCAGGGGTGTACCTTCTGTAGAAGGCCATCCCTTATGCACTTCGCCACCCTACTGTTGGTCTCCCAACTACACCAGTTCCTATAGGTCAAGGCCCAGGTCTAATGTTTGCAGTCCCAATGCTGAGCACCACACAGTGTCTCACATTCTGTACCAGTTGAATGAACAGATCTAACTACTACTGACTGGGTAAAGGGGGATCCAAGAACTTCCAAAAATGGTACGCCCAAGGCTTTTAAGGAGCCAGATGGTGGCTGTATATGACTGGAGCATGCAAAAACAAAACAAAAAAAAAGGACTTTTTAAAAATTCCAAACCCAATCTTCACAAACTACTTTAAACTTTTTGCTCAAAAGCTTTGGCCTTGGTACCTTCCCGGTTGTGCACTTAAAGGACCAAATACTAAGCACCAGAGATAGCAGGCTTAAGTTGCTCTTGCCCCTTTAGCAACTTTGAAGATCCAACAGTCATCTTCCTCAACTTTAATAATGATCATTTGCTCAGTACTAACTGGTTGACATATTAAAGATTCAGTCCTCTACCTCAAGGTTTTTGGAAGAATTTGGAATGAAATTGCTCAAGAAACCAAATTAACATGAGGTTAAGGATTTTAATATTTTAAAGATTATCAATTTGGTTGAAAGTTAAGTAATTTTAAGAGATCCACAGCTGAAGTATAACTTAGTACATGTAATTTTTTTTTATTCTTCTGTGATTTCAGATGATTATTTTGTCCTGTGCTACTGAGCCACAGGAGAAAATGACCACGACCACTCAGATTTTAATATAACTGAAATAAGCACAAATTTATATACTAAGGCAGAAGTATACAGCACCTGTGTACAGTAATACTGGTCAAATTCATCCACTTCATGTGGATAGCCTGAGTCTCTGAAACAATGCAACCATACATCTAAAGAATATGAATGCTAGACTTAGGGCTTGCTGGCAATGTGAGCTAATATATTATGTAAAAATACATCTGAAGAACAACAAAAAAACCAGGTCACAGAATCATAAAATAACTGATTTAAATTGTCCAAGTAAACAATGGCTTCTTTGAGGAAAGGAATTACCTGAAAGTGGAGACACTTTTCAATGAGTACCCCCCTTTGTTGAATTCTGTAACATGTGCAAGACCAAAAAAAAAAAAAAAGTTTTAAAATAAAATCATCTAAAGAAATTGTGCATTTTGAGTAACCCTATTTTGAAAGTAACAATGTCTCATTATCAAGACAATCCTTAAAACTCAGAATAGTCAAAGATTAAAAAAACAATGCTATTTAGTGCTGTGGAGAAAACTCAATCTCATATACTTGGCTGGTGGGACTACACGCCGGCCCAACCTCTAAGAATTCCACCTCTTGGAACCTATCCTAAAGAAAAACTGTGGATGTGCTCAAAAGTACACCTCTAGAAATAACGATCAGAACAAAGAAAAAAGATACTGTAAATGTAACAGTGTAGAAAAATATTCCTTCTATATAAAGTGAACACACTTCAAAACAGTATGATCTTTTAATTTAAGTGCTGTGCTGGGGTGATGGAATGTTCTAAATCTTAACTGAGATGGGTTTCACAGCTGTATACATTTGTCAAAACTCAAGCTGTATACTTAAAACGAGTGTAACTGTATGCAAATTGCACATTAATAAAGTTGATTTAAAAGAAAAAAAAGTACAGTATGTGCCATGCCTTAAGCTTACTGATGGAAGGAACTGGGTCCTAATTTAGGGAAACAGGGTTCTTTATTCACCTGAGTACTTGCCAGGATTTGGGGGCAGGAGCTACACAGTTTGACCAGGCATTAGAAAATCTGAGCAGCAGAGCAATGCAAGTGGAGAGAAATGAGAAGAGAAGAAAAAACCAAGAGCCAACAAGGTGAGTTACACCATTTGCTGCTAAACTCCTAACTCAATAAAAATCACTAAACTTGCAAAACGCCTGCAACTAATGGATTCTTGTCTCAGTTAAAGCATGTACAATCCCAGAACCACACAGACAAAAGGAAACTTCAAGACCTTAAACTACTAATAAATGGCCAAACTTTGGGCAGGACATTAGACTTTCAGAGCCTAAAGAACTGGAGAGCTAGATAAATTTTGTTAAAACTCCAATGTGCAGGGACTGACAACTGGATTAATCCCTAAAATTGAGTTGGATGTTCACATACATTGTTTCATTTAATTCTCAGAAATGTGCACAGAAGCCTATGCAGTAGAAGTCCACTCTAGAGTCAAGGGCTCTTTTCACACATCACAGTTAGAGCCTAGAATCCTCAGCATCCAGCAGTGCTTCACACCTCTGCCTTCATGTTAGGTGAATGACAAAGAGTTTATAACTAAAAGGTGTAAAGAGAAAATATGTCTCTTAACTTGCTCTGGTAGTATATGAAGCACTGTCCTTAGGGCTAATACAGAGTCAAAGGCAGGCGGAACTTGTCCCCTTTGGCATTTTCTCTCTTTAATCCCCACTTGAAGGCCTGCAGTTCTGTCTCTCCTGAGATTTGAGGGCTGGCCAAATAAAGTGGGGGATTCCAGTGATTTGGTACAAAGGCATTTCTCTGTAGTATATAATACTTACAAAAAAAACCCCAACAAATCAAAACAAATACACACATTTTTAAAAACTGTATAAATTCCTAATTCTGTAGGACTGAAGTCAAGCCAAATACTGCCACATCTCAAGAGCTTCTTGCCCTTCCCTATCATGGGCTGGACCAGAAGGTCAGGCAGCTTTCTATGTTTAAAACATCTATACTGGGGACTTCCCTGGTGGCGCAGTGGTTAGGAATCTGCCTGCCAATGCAGGGGACACGGGTTCAAGCCCTGGTCCAGGAAGACTCCACATGCCGCTGAGAAACTAAGCCCGTGCACCACAGCTACTGAGCCTATGTGCTGCAACTACTGAAGCCCGCACACCTAGAGCCTGTGCTCCACAACAAGAGAAGTCACCGCAATGAGAAGCCCGCACACCTCAACGAAGAGTAGTCCCCGCTCGCCCCAACTAGAGAAAGTCCATATGGAGCAACGAAGACCCAACATAGCCAATAAATAAATAAATAAATAAATAATTTTTTAAAAATTAAAAAAGAAACCAAAACCCTCTACATTGGGAAATTTATATCTGTGCCAGATGTAAAGCAAGTATCTCTCACTTATCCTTCTATACTTTGTGATTCTGGAGGTGGGACTCTGCAAACCACATTTCTGCTCTGCCAGGGGCTCCCTGTTGAACTCTGCAGATGGGGTGGACAGTGCTAAAGCTGCTAGAGGGGACTTGCCTCTTCCAGGCTTCTTGTCCACCTGAAGTGCCTGTGAGCATCACCCAACATCCCTGCAGCAACTCATCCAATTCGCAGTTTATCCCACACTGAGAGAGCCAGTTTGTCACAGCACCTCTTCCCGCACCGCCCCACCGGCTCCCCCACCAGAGGGCGAGACTCTCTTCAGAGGTCTGGATGCCAGCTAGGGCTCCTTCTCTCAAGTTTCTAAATTTTTATAACTTCAACTTTTTCTCTTCGTTTCTCCCCCCAGACTTAGGAGACGTAGCTGCTTCCTATAGCTGCTACCTCCACAATACCTTAAAGTTCTCTTTTCATCTTTCAGTCACCTAAGTAACAACTTGACATATGTGACAGCTCCCAGGTGTTCACAGACTGCCAGAGTAAGGATCAGCCCAGCAGCCTGCACTCCACCTAGTACCACCCAACCCCTCTGGCCCTCCACTCAGCAAAAGACACAAAGGACAGCTGGGAAGCAGGAGGGCAGCTGTGCCAGTTAAGGAAATGACAAGTCTAGAGGGAGCCCACACAAGCATCTTGGCCCACAGATGTCTGGGAGCCCTTCCACTTGACACAGGCAGAAGCCACAGTGCCCATATCCAACAACTAGAAAATAATCAAATTCGGGATTCAAAGGTGATTTATTGGTATCAAAGTGAGTTTCACAGAAGTCAGGACCAACCCTACACTAACTAAAAGCCACCTTTCCTCGCCTTTCAAAGCAGAGGACCTCAGCTAGATGCTCTTTAGAGAACAATCTGATAATGTGCTCTAAGTAAGCCACACCCAAGTGTGAATGACCCAAACAGAATTTCACAATCGTGGGAGAATTCTGAGACTCCCAACCACTATCCAACCAACTTCTCCCCAACCCTACTTCTCCAGTACCCTGATACAAGATTTAAAGTCCAGCAATTCTGCACACGGCTTGGTAATACTTTGAGGCAACAATTTCACATATTTGGGCATCAAATGAATCTAAAGAAAAAGGTAAGCTGCACAAATCAAGATTAAGAAAAGTGATCTTCCTGCCAGAGGATATAAATAACCTTTCTCAGTCTTTCTCACTTCCATTATAAAGCTTTTTCAGTAGATGTGAGAACAATAAGACTCTTGATACTGAGCAAAATGGGCAATATTTCTGTAGTTCGCAATCACATTTTTCTGTTTTCCAAAAGAAGTTATATGATTAACTCTGTGATATAAATAAGAGAGACTAACTAGTATGATAATGTAAACACCTACAACTTTATAATTATAAGGTGAATCTTTGGACTTGGACTGCAACATTTGGGGCTTTAAAAAATACAATCTTCTTTTTTTTTTTTTAGTGAATGTTAGTGTGTTTCTATACTACCCCCCTCCTCCTGCTCCAGCTATACACTGGCTTTCATTTTACTAAAATCAAATATTTGAATTAAATCATTCTAATACACATGCCAGCTAATGGCAAAATGAAGTAGCTGATATGTACCAAGCAGAAAAAATTATCTTGAGTATTTGTTTTAGTCTGCCATAAACCATAGAGGGACCTGTCAACAATCAGTACAAGGAACACAGCAGATATTCAGTGTACTCACTAATACTCGTAATGTTTAAAATAGTAACATACATTGGTCATAATTTACATAAATACATAACCCCAATTGGCTTAATGATTCAATCAAAGAAATAAAGTAGCTGGACTTCCCTGGTGGCGCAGCGGTCAAGAATCCGCCTGCCAATGCAGGGGACACGGGTTCGAGCCCTGGTCCGGGAAGATCCCACATGCCGTGGAGCAACTAAGCCCGTGCGCCACAACTACTGAGCCTGAGCTCTAGAGCCCTCGAGCCACAACTACTGAGTCCATGTGCCACAACCACTGAAGCCCACGCAGCTAGAGCCCGTACTCCGCAACAAGAGAAGCCACTGCAATGAGAAGCCCGCACACTGCAACAAAGAGTAGCCCCCGCTCGCCACAACTAGAGAAAGCCCTCGCGCAGCAACGAAGACCCAACGCAGCCAAAATAAATAAATTAATTAAATTAATTTATAAAAAAAGAAAAAAATAAAGTAGCACTTTGCAGTAAAGAAGTCTATGTGTGCACTCTTAAAATATTAAAATTGGTGTAACTTGTGCACTCTTAAAATATTAAAATTGCTATAACTTGATTACTCATAAGAGGGAACTATGCAAGTTCTACTTTCTTTTTTCATTACAGTGAACCTAAATATCTGCATTTTTACATCCACACCTGAGGGGCTTAGGGAGTGAAAGCCTGCTGAGTAGGACTGGGTTTTTGGCTATCAGAGTCCCACTGCATACTAATACAGTAAAATCTGCTAGTGCAATCCCTACAACAAACGGAGATGACATTGGACTTCTCCAACTCCTATGTTTATGGCCCTGTTACAACTAACCCACTATTATCAGTTAAGCAGTAGAAAACAAAAGGCTAGTGTGTATGTATGGGAACCATGAGGGCAAGGGTATACAGGCTTTTAAAAAAAGTATACATGGCGCTTAAAACCCTGACCCAAGGAGTGTCAAATATTTTATTTTTCTGACGGCTACAAAGAGCAAATTAAAATATCTTTTCACCAGTTTTTAAAAAAGAATGAAATCTTGCCATTTGTGACAATGTGGACGAACCCAAAAGACATAATGCTAAGTGAGATAAGCCAGACACAAAGACAAATAGGCATGTCACTTATGTGCAGAACCTTAAAAAAAAAAAAAAAAAGTCAAACTCAACATAACAGAGATTAGAAAGGTGGTTATCAGAGTCTGGAAGGTGGAGGGAAAGGGAAGATATTGATCAAAGGATACAAACTTTCAGTTAGAAGATGAAGAGACCTAATGTATAGCATGCTGACCATAGTTAATAGTAATGTATTATATACTTGAAATTTGCTAAGAGATCTGTAGACCACCAGAACAAAAGAGATCTCTCTGACCACCAGAACAAAAACAACAAAGGTAAGTAAGTATGGAAAGTGACAGATAATGTTAGTTTGTGGTAATCATTTCACAATGCATACATATATCAAAACATCACCTTGTACACCTTAAATACACACAACTTTTATTTGCCAAAAGTTTTTTTCCTATGATGACTCAATTAAAAATAGGACCAACATTTGTTTCCTAGAGTGCCTTTACAGAATTTCAGAAAATAAAGCAAATGACTTAAATTTTATCCCTGATTTTCTTTTCATGCAGAAAATAGTATTTCTAGTTTCTGTACCACAATATACTTCATACTAGAAATATAAGCAAGATGACTACAGTCAAGATTGTCTCAGAAGAGGAGAAAAAAAACCCAATCCCAACCAACACAGAGTGCTGGGCAGTCACATTTCATACAAAGGATGTTTGCTTGCCAACATGGCATAATTCAAAAGTTGGAAAATACATCATTCTAACTGGTAAACACCATCAGTATCAGAGGTTGTATAGGAGAGGGGAGACAGGGAAGGAGATGGCAATGAATTAAGATGAAAAGACCAGGTTGTGAAAAAGCCTTGCATGCCAAGTTAAGGAATCTGAACTCTAGCCTTAACACAGTAGAGAGTAACATGATCACATAGGGTATTTTTAGAATAATGTGGCAATGTGGAAAATGAAGAGAGAAAGAGAGAGAGAAACAGCACGTGTGTGTGTGTGTGTGTGTGTGTGTGTGTGTGTGTGTAAGTGAAGACAGAAAGATTTGTTCTCCGATTACTGCAAAAACGTGCAGGAGAGGGTAAGAGCCTGAGAGGATGGGAGACAGGAATGGGTTAGGAGAAGGACAGGCATTTCTAAGGTTCAGTAGGCTTATGACTGAATGTCTAAGAGAGAAGAGCAGGGAGGAGAGAAGAGGAAACAGAAGTAAATTGTAAGCAACTGGGTAATGTTAATGAAATTAATAAAGAAAAGAAACACCAGAAGTACTAATGCATGGGAGGGGGAGACAGCAAAATGAATACATTCCACTGTAAAATAAAGTTGATTTTTAAATGTCTGCAAGACATCAAAGTGGAGATAAAAAGTAGGCACCTGGAGAGACCTGAAACTCACCACTAGATTTTGGAATCATTGATCAATGCTGACTGCAGCCATGAAAATGAATAAATGTGTTCAGGAGAATATATAATGAGAAAAGGTCCAAGGTCTGAACCCCAAGAGAACATGAACATTTAAAGGCTTTAAAACTACCATAGCAGATAGGATACAGGCCTTCATATTAGCTATACTGGAAAGCTATTCAAAATTTCAGAATACTGCTACTACTCAGCATTTGTCCTGGGTTGTTTTTTGTTTGTTTGTTTGTTTTGAGAACTGCTTAAAGCCCAATTTAAAAGCCAAAAAGGAAAGTCAGTTCCAGGATTAAATGATCATGGCTTTGTATCAACGAGAAGTTGTTAAAAAGGAACTAGAAATAATGGAGGCCCAGAAAAAGTGAGTTGGCCAAGGTCACAAAGTTTCTTAATACTTAAGACAAAAATAAAAGTCAATGCTGTTCCTACCTATTATTCACCAGAATTGGCTCAAATTTTTCATTCTCCAGCAATCAAAACCAATCGATTTTTTTTTTTTTTTTTTTGGCCATGCTGTGCAGCTTGCGAGATCTTAATTCCCTGACCAATGACTGAACCCAGGCCCGGTGGTGAAAGTGCCCACTGGACTGCCAAAGAATTCTCAAAATCCAATCTTTAACGATAAAAATTTACTGGCTGCTGACAATTTAAAAAATAATAATAATGGCTCACAAGGCTAAAGGGTACTTCTTAAACGTTAGAAAGCAATGCAGGTTGCAAATGTGATTAGTTTTATGGGAACCAATACAGATTTACCTGCTACAACTTCTGCTTTGCTTCATTCAGCATTGTAATTTCTTTTTTTTTTTTTTTTTTTTTCTTTGCAGTACGCGGGCCTCACTGTTGTGGCCTCTCCCGTTGCGGAGCACAGGCTCCGGATGCGCAGGCTCATCGGCCATGGCTCACGGGCCCAGCTGCTCCGCGGCATGTGGGATCTTCCCGGACTGGGGCACGAACCCGTGTCCCCTGCATCGGCAGGCAGGCTCTCAACCACTGCGCCACCAGGGAAGCCCCAGCACTGTAATTTCTTAAAAGTATTTACTTAGAAAAATTTCAGCTAAAAAAATTTAAAAAGCAATGAAGTACTGATACATACTACAACATGGATGAACCTTGAAAACATGCTAAGTGAAAGAAGTCAGACACCAAAAGCTGTATTGTATGATTCCATTTATATGAAATGTCCAGAATAGGTGAATCCATAGAGAAAGTAGCTGCACGGGTGCCAGGGGTTGAGGGAGTAGGGACAGAGAGGGACTGCTAAAGGGTAGAGGGTTTCTTCTTCGGATGATGAAAAAGTTCTGCAGTTAGAAAGTGGTGATAGTTGCACAACTTTGTGAATGTTAAAACCACTGAATTGTACATTTGAAAAGGTGAATTTTATGTGATTTGTACCTCAAAAAAATGAAGCATTTTGATTTTCCTTTCATATTCAGTAAGATTTTAGCATTTTTTCTATGAAGTGGAGACTGGAATAGCAAAAGAAAGTGAAGGGGAAATCATCTGTATTACTTGATTATTTTTAGTTTGTAACAGTTTGTATATTGACTTTTTAGTAATGACTATATATCCATGAATTACACTTCTAAAGGAAAAAAACTCTTTCAAATTAAAAGACTGCATTTGAAGTGTCTGTGGTCCAAGCGAAGAAGTGCTGACTCATGTTACAGTTTTAGCACTGCTCAAATATCTTCCTAGAGTTTATATGTCTAACCTGGAATGACATTCTTCTCCCCCCACCCTGCGTTTCTACTTATCTTTCAAAATACAGCTCAAATGTCATCCCCCTAAAAACCTCTTTCCCTAAACCAAACTTGGAGGGTTTCCCCATCCAGAATGTCACATCTTCGGTGTTCCCACTGATGCTTTTGTTTTCTATATATGAGAAACTACTGGCTTTATGTATGATTTTAGTTCTACCACATTCTACCCAACTTTGCACTGAAGCCAAGCATATATTAGGCCATTGTTTCTGCAAGGTGCACACTAAAATCATCTGGAGATCTTAAGACAAAACATAACAAAAGGGGCTTCCCTGGTGGCGCAGTGGTTGAGAGTCCACCTGCTGATGCAGGGGACGCGGGTTCGTGCCCTGGTCCGGGAAGATCCCACATGCCGCAGAGTGGCTGGGCCTGTGAGCCATGGCCACTGAGCCTGTGCGTCTGGAGCCTGTGCTCTGCAACGGGAGAGGCCACAGCAGTGAGAGGCCCGCGTACCGAAAAAATAAAAAATAAAAAATAACAAAAAAACATTCTGGGGCTGGCAACTATTAAATTTATAAACACCCAGATAATTCTGATGCACTATCATAAACTAACTGCTCAGATTATAGACCAGTATTCACAGAAAATATCTTCTACTTCCTACCACTCAAGACATCAGCAGCCCGCCCAGTTAAACTAAGGGAAGATTCTGATAAGAAATAGGCAAGGTTTGGCCAAGTGTTCACTGACCTCTAATCACAGTCAGTGGCAGGAACCTGAATGGAGATTGCAGCACTTTTAGTTTAACCCTTATCTGAACCACAACAATAAAGACAGGGTAGACAGAGTACTTCACTGAGGGGGAAAAAAAAATTTACTTAATGGGAATAGCTCTCTTACAGCTAAAGGTAAGAAACTTCAAGCTTTATAGCTGTAAATCACTGTGCCTCCAACTGTGAAAAGAAATGACTTTTTAAAAAAAGCCGAAGCAAGAACTGCAGTGCAAATGTAGGGGGAATTTTACTGGAAAGCACTTTTCCTTATTCTCTCTAAATACAAGTGAGGAAATTAAGTAGGTACAAATACCCTCTGCTTAGTGGAAAACACAAAATTCAAATTAATATATAAACAAGTGTAAGATAATTCTATCTTTAGGCTTACTGACTGAAAAACATCTTGTTTAAAACTCACATTAGAGTGGTTATGGTCTGATGCAGTGATACCTCAAATGTATTTTCCACCTGCTCTTTAGTTCCTTCTCACTGGAACCCCGAACTTCCCCAATTCCAGGGACCGAGGAGAGCACGAGAGGAATATGCCACCAGAGAGGCAGTCCATCTTAAGGTAAACTACATTACTAAACAGGACTCACACAAAAGCCTGTAATTAAACTACAATAAGACACTATCCACCACACATAATGTATCTCTGGAATATATTATGCATTCATGCTCTGTCCCTCTCTCTCTTCTTCTCCTCCCAGCTTTCATATCTACTATTCCCTGTGTCCACTCTCCCCCTTGCTCTTCAAGTTTAAAAACACTCCTCAACAGATATTGATACCCTTCCTCAGACTATGGTAAATCCCAGATATTCCTTCTTTTATAACACACCTCACTGTAATTTCTTGTTTCACAACTCTACTTTTCACCAGACAGGGATGCCTATCTTTTTTACTGGCTTAGTGAATACATACTATGCATTCAATAAATGTCCATTTAATTGAACTGAAACATGTTTTATGAATGGATAATAAAAAGGCAGACAAATCGCAATGTTATGGAAGACTGAAATTTGGCCTTGGGCTCTTACTAGCTTACTAAAGCCACTTTTGCCCCTGCTCCACAGTAAGGGGGGTAAAGGGGATGGTAATCCCAATGGTCCTTAAAGGTCACTAAAAACACAGTGACTTTACAGCAATAACATTTTCCTTAGTATAAACTATAAAGAAATCTTAGAAAGCTCTAAAGAAACAAAAAGCACCCATAGTCTCAAGACACAAAGATAACTTTTGTTAGATTTCTTTCTAGTATCTTCTCCACTACAGTGCCTTCAGTCACCGGATTGTAAAGACTTTAAAAATAAAAACTGATTTGCCCAAAACAGACCAAACCTCTGACAGTGACATTTTGTGATGGTACTGAAAACTAAAGGAGTATGAAAATATGAAGAGGAAATAGCCAATTAAAAAAAAAAAGCAAAATATGTCAACATTAGATTCTGAAACCAATGCCTAGAAGTACTTCAAATTATAGCCTAATCCTAATTATTCAGAAACAGCTGAGTTACAGGCCAACTCAGAACTATAAAAATTTCTATGCCTAAGTATCCCTAGGGGATTTTAGAATAGCTACATCCAGGATTTTAACAAACATACAATGCCCTGAACACTGTGGTGTAGCTCTTGGAAAAATGGATAATAAAGAATGCTTTCTGGGCTTCCCTGGTGGCGCAGTGGTTGGGAGTCCGCCTGCTGAAGCAGAGGACACGGGTTCGTGCCCAGGTCCGGGAGGATCCCACATGCCGCAGAGCAGCTGGGCCTGTGAGCCATGGCCGCTGAGCCTGCGCGTCCAGAGCCTGTGCTCTGCAACGGGAGAGGCCACAGCAGTGAGAGGCCCGCATACCGAAGGAAAAAAAAAAAAAAAAGTTGCTAAGATTTTAGCTGAAGTTAACTGATTCCCTATTATTCATCTCCTAATTTGTATATCCATGCTGATGTCCTTCATACATTACATTTCTTTCATATAGGAAAAAAAAGAATTCTTATTTCTTGATGTAACATTGCTACATATATTATGCCTTTCAGATCTATTTCGTTTTTAGAAAGTAAAATTATATAATATAGTAATTAGGCACCCACATCAGAACTTTGATGACTACAACCATAATGTCCAAAGCTCCTGCTGCATGCCATCCTCATTTCCTTGGTTCTATTTATTTCTACAGTGCTTATGCATCAATGTTCATGATAGCACATTCAAATGTCTGTTCAGAATCCATACTACTTGAATCTGAGGTGTGTAAGTTATTTTCTTCTTAAATCCATTTACACACAGGTAAACCAAAACACTAGATACAGCATAGGGAAAAAAGCAAAGATACTGACTTGCAGGGCAGGAATCTTAGTCATCCAATTTCTTTGGCCTACAGTCTCCTCATCAGAGAAGGAAAAGGATAGTGTTCTCTACTGTATATGGCTGTAAGTCATCACAAGTGTGGGAAAAAACTCAATTTCTACAAAGCAAATGCATAATATTTCTGTATCATTAGTATGCTGGAAACTCAGAAGTACTTAATAATTTGACAAATCTCAACTTCTATTGTGTGAGAGCTGATCAATCCGGACTGAAGAAAGTGCTTGACAAAGAAGAGCTTAAAAAACAGCATTCGACTCGATTTTTAACCTACTTTCAGTTATGCCTAATTCCATAATCAAAACATTAGGTTGTATATTAAACAATATCCATATAGCCTGAAAGTTTAATCACTACCAAAAGTAGTTCAGGGATTCTTAACCTGGAATCCGTGGATTCACAAATAAGCTTGTCAAGAATCTGAATCCCCAGAAGTCATATGCAAAAAGTATGGTTTATTGTACTAGGAAGAAGGTCAGAAAATTCTTAAATTGGAACAACAACCAAAAGAGCTAAAAACTACACTGTTTCTACTCAAGTTTTTACTATATGAGTTTATCTGCTTCCTAAGAATGTTCTG
>NC_041219.1:27393292-27400349 GCF_002837175.3 Physeter macrocephalus
CGCACCAGACCAAACAAATGAAGAGGAAACAGGCAGTCTACCTGAAACAGAATTCAGAGTAATAATAGTAAAGATGATCCAAAATATTGGAAGGAGAATGGAGAAAATACAAGAAACATTTAACAAGGACCTAGAAGAACTAAAGAGCAAACAAACAGTGATGAACAACACAATAAATGAAATTAAAAATTCTCTAGAAGGAATCAACAGCAGAATAACTGAGGCAGAAGAATGGATAAGCAACCTGGAAGATAAAATAGTGGAAATAACTACCGCAGAGCAGAATAAAGAAAAAATGAAAAGAAATAAGGACAGTCTCAGAGACCTCTGGGACTACATTAAATGCACCAACATTTGAATTACAGGGATCCCAGAAGAAGAACAGAAAAAGCAAGGGTCTGAGAAAATATGTGAAGAGATTATAGTTGAAAACTTCCCTAACATGGGAAAGGAAATAGTCAATCAAGTCCAGGAAGCACAGAGAGTCCCACACAGGATAAATCCAAGGAGAAAATTCTTTTCCACCAAGCTTCTTAATTTCTGAGGGATATAAGGGTTATCAAATTTCAAGGTCAAAAGACATTCAATTGTTTTGTGTATTTTTGACTAAGTAAATAGTATTCCTAATAGACTGCTCATGATCACACAGTCTTCAAATCCAGTCCTTTCTGGAATGAGTAATTTCATTTTGACAGAAGACATCAGGCTTATTGTAACATACTTCTCTTGGCTTGAGAAGCCCTGGAATAAGAAAAGGCAACCTTGTTACCTACATTCCCCCCAGTATTTCAACTTTGAGGCTGTTTTATACACTTTGACACCAAAAATGCAGCTTTGGACCTTACTTCCACTTGCCTCACAGACTGGGTTCTCATGTCTAGTCTAGAGCTCATGTTCAATTGGAACCAATCTACACCAGCTGTGAGGTTGCTGGGCTGCCAAGTCACACCAAGTAAAATACAAACAATGATTAAATACTGTAAAATATGGTAAAGAATCAAGACATAAAAGTCTTCTACTAAGTGCAGTAATGCATTCAATAGGGAGCTAAATTTTTGTTAAACCTCAGTTTACACTGACAAAATTATGCTTCTATAGCCATTGTGGGCATGGACTCAACCAACAGGGAAGAATCTATCAGCCTCACTGTTTATCTCAGATAAAGCCATTCTTCATGGGGCCAATGAGGTAAACAGCTATTTTACAGCTGTCAACTGATCTGGTTTATAGATGTGAGTCTCCAGAGAACATAGGAAAATAAGAGAAGATCAGAGAGAGTGTTGACTTTTACTCTTTCCCACATTATCCATAAAAGGGACTTGATCCACTGATTTTCTTTAGCATTTTCTCATTACTATAAGGCACAACAATTCTAATGAAAAAAAAAATGAGAAGAATTCTATGAAATCTGATAAATATCTCCCTCACCAATTCCTCCCTTATTTTGGAATTAATGTAGTAATATTCTGAATGAAGGGTGAGAAAGCTAAACCACATCACTAAAAATGTATTTGATCAGTATATTCAGTATCTAAGTTCTTAGAATAATGTCTGAAAAATTTCAGAGAATCATTTCCAAATGTTTGAGACACACCAATGACTTCATTTCAGCATGTTGGTTTGATTTATTAATTGTGAGATATTATTTATTCTTAAGATGGTTTCCTTGAAATCTATACATTGTGATACAATGTTAAATCCATTACTAAATGTTTCAGAAATACTTCATTTCTTTAAAAGCATTCTGATAATCATACTTAACAATTTAAACTGCCATTTTACTCAAGTAGTTTAAGTAAATGAGTTGCCATCTTGTTTACATTTTTGTTATTTACACAGTTTAATTCCACTCATTTAAATACATATTTATTGGCAATTTCTATATGCCAGTAGCTCTGCTGGTTTCTAGGAACTAAGGACAATAAGAATTAGAAATTGTTATTTTTATCGTGGCTAGTGTATCACAAAATGAATCCATGGATGTCATTGTCATGCTCACATTGGCTATCATCATCAGAGATCATGCTTATCATCTACATTTGATACATAAGTAAACTGTAGTCAGGTGCCAAGTACATTTGTAGCAGATCCAAGCCTAGAACCCAGGATCCTCTACATTCTGCCCAGTGTACTTTCCAATTAAGCTGCCATATTTCCACTTTTGACATTTGTTTTAAGAACCTCAAATTGAATGGATGCTCTACATACATGAGCCATTTAAAATATATCAGCAATAGGGAATTACCTGGCTGTCCAGTCGTTAGGACTTGGTGCTTTCACTGCCAAGGTCCCAGGCTCAATCCCTGGTCAGGAAACTAAGATCCTGCAAGCTGTGCGGTGAAGCAAATAAATATATCTATATGTATATCTATATCTATATATCTATAACTATATCTATCTATATCTATATCAGTGACAAAGGAAGACCTACAGCATATGTCAAAAATTGAAGAGAACTTTTCCATAAACAAAAAGTAAGGCTCAATAGGATCTTTTTAACAACTGTTCCCCTGACCCATTTCCTGTGAACTTGATATTTTAAAAATACTTAAAATTATGTTTCAAATGAAAGTAACCAAGTGTTCCATTTCTTTAAGACACAGCTATCCCAGAAATTAGACATACACATTGTACTAAGGTGGGTGCCTTATTTTTGTGTTCACTCATTCTTGACTACTTGAAGTCCCACTGTAAATGGAAAACCTATCGTGAAATAAATAAGATTTTAAGACAAAAGTAAGGTAAAGAATTGAAAAATGTATGTAAGTAAGTCTTGTTTCCTGTTAGCTTAGTCATGTGACCATGATTATACTGTCATGTTCTTCACAGTTATTTGATCAACATGGGGATGAAGAGGGAAGGAGCAGGTTTCACTGCATTTACAAAGTGCAATTTTTATTCCACAGAGTGATGACAGCATGATTTATGTCCAGAGAGTCAGGTGAGCTTCTAGATGTTAGTTTCACATCATTATATACTTTCTTAAAAGTACACGTGGAATCCCTCTACACTAAAGAAGTGTATTGTCCAGACCATATAAGAAAATAATCTCAGTATGCTATTACCAACACTGCAGTATTATTTATATTTCTATAAACATATTCTTATAAATTACTTTATTCAGAGTTATAATAAATATAAGTAGGGTTAGTGTGTATATGTGTGTATATATTTTATATATACACATAAGAGAAGATGTTTAAATTTTTCATTATACCTAGTTTTTTTCTCAAAAACCAAATTTAAGTTTAATGTAAATATATAGTTAAATTTAAAAAAAAACACAAAAAAGACATTGTTTATATTAAGAGCTATTACTGACAGGTAGAATTAGATGTCTGTGAAGCAGCAAATTTGTTGATTATTCACTGTGCCATGACAGGTGGGGAAGAGAAGAATTTAAAAAGTCAACTTAGGATGAATCAAGATCATAGTAAGACAAAAATGACTAATGGGGAACTTTAAATTCCCTGAAAATCTCTCCCTCTCCCTGTGCACAAACAATCTGCTCAATTCACCTCCCTGTCCAAGGGCTGCTTCATAGGTTCCCTGCCTCCACTTCATAAACTGTCTTCAGACTGTAAACCTACTATTTATTTTTCTTTCTTTCTTCATGCCTTCTTCTTTCAACTTGCCTTTCTTCTGCTCCTCAAAACAAGTTATCCAATAGCAACCCTGGAATCTTTTTAGATGGTTGGTGTTCAATCCCCTTTGACTAGAATCTTAGATCTTCAAAGAGATGGTTAACCAGCATGAAAAAAACTTCCAGCAGGTCACAAGAGATGGTGAAAGTCATACGATAGAGCAGAACTTCCTTTCCTCACCAAGTAACATAACATTAAACATTCAAAAAAAATTTACTCACCCTACTCCTAATTATATTATTGTTGGGTGGTTAAGCGTATAGGTTCCAGAATCACACTCCTTGTGGTCATATCTTGACTTCTCCAGTTAGTAACCACATGGCAGCAAACAAGTTATTTAACTTCTTTGCCTTGATTTTTCTAGATGTGAAATGCAGGTGCCAGTAGTACCAAATATATAGTGTCATTATAGAATTAAATTTCTCAATATATAAAAAAGTACTTAGAACAATGCCTGACATAGAATATAATGTTTACTGATATTAATGTACAAAATAAGTTATTGCATCCTCAAACCATAATAATGATGGGTACTAAATTTCTTGCATGTGATCAAAAGCTAGGAAGTGTTTGAGACAGCATTTGGCCTCAGACTGATTCCAGAAATTGCCGTTTTTTTTCATGACGGTTTTAACCATT
The DNA here is from genome assembly GCF_002837175.3 of Physeter macrocephalus. Lineage (NCBI taxonomy): Eukaryota > Metazoa > Chordata > Mammalia > Artiodactyla > Physeteridae > Physeter > Physeter macrocephalus. The sequence goes on from NC_041219.1 coordinate 27,397,576, forward strand.
TGAAGGCAATGCTTCACTCTACGTGGAGATGGCCTAAAGTTATACCTAACAAAGTGAGGTTATTTTGAAACTAGTCTCATGACCAAAATATATACAAGGTATTCAGGGCAGGTACAATCATGCCAGTGTCCCTCTAGTCACATTCTGCAGAGAATCATCTTTGTTAACGTGTACTCTATGTTTTTTCTAAAGTGTAGATATATGCCATTTGTACCACCAGTTTCCTAACTGTGATACCCATAACTGATGGATTTTAAATACAGATGTGCAGAGATTACTGTTGCAGTAATCCTGTCTCATGAGAATATAAAACCATTTCTGGAAATAAAGAGGAAAAAATCCCCTGACAACACAAATTAGTCATAGTAAAAACCCCACTATAGAGACCTTCAAGAGGGCAGAGAAGTAAGACGTGGAGAACACCTTCCTCCCAATAAATACATCAGAAATACAACTACATGTTGAAAAATGCATACAGAACACCTACAAAGTGCTGGCAGAACCTCAGACTTCCCAAGAGCCATGAGACTGACAGGGTTTTGGTGCTCTAGTCAGGTGTCAGGCCTGTGCCTATGAGGTGGGAGAGTGGAGTTCAGGACATTGGTCAAGCAGAGACATCCTGGTGTAATACCAAACAACGAAAGATCTCCCAGAGATCTCTATATCAATACTAAGACCCAACTCCACTCAACGACCATCAAGCTACAGTGCTGGATACCCTATGCCAAACAACTAGCATGATAGAAACACAAACCAACCCCTTAGAAGGCTGTCTAAAATCATAAGAAGGTCACAGACACCAAAAACAAAACCACCAGATGTGGTCTTGCCTACCAGAAAGACAGATCCAGCCTCATCCACCAGAACACAGGCACGAGTCCCCTCCAACAGGAAGCCTACACAACCCACTGAACCAACATTAGTCACTGGTGGCAGACACCAAAAACAAGGGGAACAACAAACCTACACCTTGTGAAAAGGAGACCTCAAACACAGTAAGTTAAGCAAAATAAGAAGACAGGGAAACACACAACAAATGAAGGAGCAAGTTAAAAACTGACCAGACCAAAAAAAATGAAAGGAAATAGGCAGTCTACCTGAAAAAGAATGCAGAGTAATGATAGTAAAGATGATCCAAAATCTTGGAAGGAGAATAGAGAAAAGGCAAGAAACACTAAACAAGGACTTAGAAGAACTAAAGAACAAACAAAAAATGAAGAGCAACACAATAATTGAAATTAAAAATTTTCCAGAAGGAATCAATAGCAGAATAACTGAGGCAGAAGAACAGATAAGTGACCTGGAAGATAAAAGAGTGGAAATAACTACTGCAGAGCAGAATAAAGAAAACAAATGAAAAGAATTGAGGACAGTCTTGGAGAGAGATGGGACAATATTAAATGCACCAACATTCGAATTATAGGGGTCCCGGAAGAAGAAGAGAAAAAGAAAAGGACTGAGAAAATATTTGAAGAGATTATAGTTGAAAATTTACCTAATAAGGGAAAGGAAATACTCAGTCAAGTCCAGGAAGGACAGAAAGTCCCATACAGCATAAATCCAAGGAGAAACATGCCAATACACATATTAATCAAATTATCAAAAATTAAACACAGAGAAAATATATCAAAAGCAGCAAGGGAAAACAACAAATAACATACAAGGAAAGCCCCATAAGGTTAACAGCTGATCTTTCAGCAGAAACTCTGCAAGCCACAAGGGAGTGGCAGGACATATTTAAAGTGATGAAGGGAAAAACCTACAACAAAGCTTACTCTACCCAGCAGGATACCATTCAAATTTGGTAAAGAAATCAAAAGCTTTACAGACAGGCAAAAGCTAAGAGAATTCAGCATCACCAAATCAGCTTTACAACAAAGGCTAAAGGAACTTCTCTAGGCAGGAAACAGAAGAGAAGGAAAACACCTAGAATAACAAACCCAAAACAATTAAGAAAATGGTAATAGGAGCATACATATCAATTATTACCTTAAATATAAATGGATTAAATGCTCCAATCAAAAGACATAGACTGGCTAAATGGATACAAAAACAAGACCTGTACATATGCTGTCTAGAAGAGACCCACTTCAGACCTAGGGACACATACAGCATGGAAAAAGTTATTCCATGCAAATGGAAATCAAAAGAAAGCTGGAGTAGCAATTCTCATGTCAGACAAAATAGACTATAAAATAAAGACTATTACAAGAGACAAAGAAGGACACTACATAATGATCAAGGGATCAATCCAAGAAGAAGATATAACAATTGTAAATATATATGCACCCAACCTAGGAGCACCTCAATGCATAAGGCAAATGCTAATAACCATAAAAGGGGAAATCAACAGTAACACAACAGAAAGGGACTTTAACACCCCACTTTCACCAATGGACAGATCATCCAAAATGAAAATAAATAAGGAAACACAAGCTTTAAATGACACATTAAACAAGATGGACTTCACTGATATTTATAGGACATTCCATCCAAGAAAAACAGAATACACTTTCTTCTCAAGTGCTCATGGAACATTCTCCAGGATAGACCATATCCTGGGTCACAAATCAAGCCTTGATAAATTTAAGAAAATTGAAATTGTATCAAGTATCTTTTTTGACCACATGCTATGAGACTAGATATCAATTAGAGCAAAAAAAACTGTAAAATACCAAACACATGGAGGCTAAACAGTACACTACTAAATAACCAAGAGATCACTGAAGAAATAAAAAAATACCTAGAAACAAGTGACAATGAAAACACGATGA
>NC_041219.1:27401295-27402165 GCF_002837175.3 Physeter macrocephalus
ATATTAACAAATTGAAGGATAAAAACCATATGATAATCTTAATAGATGCAGAAAAAGCTTTCAACAAAATTCAACACTGATTTATGATAAAAACTCTCGAGAAAGTAGGCATAGAGGGAACCTACCTCAACATAATAAAGGCCATATATGACAAACCCACAGCCAACACCATTCTCAATGGTGAAAAACTGAAACCATTTCCTCTAAGATCAGGAACAAGACAAGGCTGCCCACTCTCACCACTGTTATTCAACATAGTTTTGTAAGTCCTAGCCATGGCAATCACAGAAGAAAAAGAAATAAAAGGAATACAAATTGGAAAAGAAATAAAACTGCCACTGTTTGCAGATGACATGATACTATGCACAGGAAATCCTAAAGATGCCACCAGAAAACTACTAGAGCTAATCTATGAATTTGGTAAGAGAAAAACCCATGCATATATGGTCACCTTATTTTTGATAAAGGAGGCAAAAATATACAATGGAGACAAGACAGCCTCTTCAAAAAGTGCTGCTGGGAAAACTGGACAGGTACATGTAAAAGAATGAAATTAGAACACTCCCTAACACCATACACAAAAATAACGTCAAAATGGATTAAAGACCTAAACGTAAGGCTAGACACTATAAAACTCTTAGAGGAAAACATAGGCAGAACACTCTATGACATAAATCACAGCAAGATCCTTTTTGACCCACCTCCTAGAGTAAGGGAAATAAAAATAAACAAATGGGACCTAATGAAACTTAAAAGCTTTTGTACAGCAAGGGAAACCATAAACAAGATGAAAGACAACCCTCAGAATGGGAGAAAATATTTGCAAATGAAGCAACTGACAAAGGATTAACCTCCAAAATATACAAGCAG
>NC_041219.1:27402721-27406916 GCF_002837175.3 Physeter macrocephalus
GTGGCATGGACTAATATACACTACCAAATGTAAAAGAGATAGCTAGTGGGAAGCAGCCGCATAGCACAGGAAGATCAGCTCGGTGCTTTGTGTCCACCTAGAGGGGTGGGATAGGGAGGGTGGGAGGGAGATGCAAGAGGGAGGAGATATGGGGCTATATGAATATGTATAGCTAATTCACTCTGTTATAAAGCAGAAACTAACACACCATTGTAAAGCAGTTATACTCCAATAAAGATGTTTAAAAAAAATAACTAAAAAAAATAAAAGTTATGTTTACACTATACTGTAGTATATTAAGTGTGCAGTAGCATTATGTCTAAAAACACAATGTACATACCTTAATTTAAAAATACAAAACAAAAAAAATTGCAAAAGTAACATCAAAGATTACTGATCATAGATAACCATACAAATATAATAGTAATGAAAAAGTTTGAAATAGTGTGAGAATTAGCAAGATGTGACACAGAGACATGAATTGAGACATACTTTTGGAAAAATGGAGCCAACAGACTTGCTGGACACAGGATTGCCACAAACCTTCAAATTATAAAAAAGGAAGTATCTGTGAAGCACAATGAAGCAAAGTGCAATAAAACGAGGTATGCCTGTATGCCATATCCTTACGCAATGTACTTTCCTTCACTTTTTCCTGTTCCTTCTGCTTTTATTGTCGTATATTTTACTTCTGTATATGTTATAAACTCCCTTGATATATTATTATTTCTACCTTAGTCCATTGTCTTTTAAATAAATTAATAAACAATAAAAGTATTTCATATATTTCCCTGTGTATTTATCATTTTCGGTGCTCTTCATTCCTTCACGTAAATTCAACTTTGTTATTATTTCATTTCGGCCTGATGGACTTCTGTTTACATTTCCTGTACTACAGTCTATTGTAATGAATTGTTTCAGCATTTGTTTATATGGAAATGTCTTTATTTCTACTTCATTTTTTAAGGACTTTTTTTGTTGTATATATTGATAGAATTGTAGGTTGACAGGGTCTCCCTGCTTCTTTTAGCCCTTAAAATGTTACTCCATTTTCCTCTGGTTGGCATTGATTTTGATGAGAAGTTAGTTCTTGTTCTTATCATCAGTCCCCTGTAGGTGATATTTCTCTCCTTTCAGAATTTTGTCATTGTTGTTCTCAGCAATTGGAATATGATATGACTAGATAGAATTAGTTTTCTATTTATCCTGCTTGAAATTTATTGAGGTTTGAGGCTTATTTTTCATCAAATTTAGAAAAATTTCAGTTACTGTTTCTTCAAACATTTTTTTCTCTCCCCTTGTTTCCTTTCTCTTCTTCTGGGACTATAATTACAAGTATGTTAGCTTTCTAGATATGGTCCTAGAATCACTGAGGTTGTGCTTATCTATAAAATTCTTTTAAGAAGTTTAGATAATTTCTTTTGACCTGTCTTCAAGTTTACTGAACTTTTCTTCTGCAATGTCAAATCTGTTAGGCCCATCCAGTGAATTTTTAACTTCAGAGATTGTATTTTTCACTCTGAGGATTTACATTTGTTTCACTTTTAAGGTTTCCACATCGCTTTGAATCTTCTTCTATCCACACATAATGTCCACATTTTCTCTTAAATCCTTGAATATATTTATAAAAGCTGTTTTGAAGTCCTGGCCCATTAATGCTAATATCTCTATCAACTCTGGATTTATTACTATTGACTATCTGTTTCTCCAGAATATGTAACACATTGTCCTGCTTCTTTGTATATGTAGTAATTTGTTACTGTGTGCTTGACTTTTGGGATGCTATTTGGTTGAGAGTCTTCCTTTAATAAGTATTGAATTTTGTTCTGGCTGGCAGTTAATTTATTTGCAGCTTAGCTTGATTTTGTCAAGGTTTGGTTTTAGGCTTTTTTAGGGCAGGTCTAAAGTTGTTCTTACTCTAGGGCTAGAGAAGCCGTACTCCTAATGTGTGGTTATTCTGGAGTCTCAACTAACTGCTGTGGATTTTTATGGAGGGATTTAGTCTCTGGTTTATCAGAACTGAAATATCTCTGGAATCCCCATTCAGCTCACACCTCACAGGTAGCTGTTCTCTGTCAGACCTTTTGGAGCCTCACCCTGAACGTGTGCAGCTTAGTACCCAGCCAAGACTCAAGGAGATCTTTATCCATAATTTTAAGCCTCTCTCCTCTCGGGTGCCCTACCATAAAAAATCCAGCAGCCTCAGAGTCCCTGAATTCTGATCTACCTTTTCTCTACCCAAAGAAACCACTGCACTCTGTTTGGGTTCCACTTCCCTGTGCCTTGATTTGCAACATGGCAACAGGCAGATTTTTTTTCACATATTGAATTTTTCATAGGGATGAATGGGAAGTTCACTTCATGTAGTTTCCTTCTCTCAAGGATTATGGTCCTCTATTGCCTATTGTCTAATGCCCACATACTGCTTCTTCATACATTTTCCCCAGCATTATAGTTGTTTAAAGTGGGAAACCAATCTGATACCTATTTTTCTGAAACCAATCTGATACCTATTTTTCTATCATAGCTGGAACTGGAAGCTGTATCCATTAAGTTTTTGCTCTGCTGTAGGACCCTAGGAATCTAAGTCCCTAGGGGAGGAAGGGCTAGGAGGACAAGAGGAGGAAGAAGCCTCTAATGTTTAGGCTCCAAAATTCCCATACTGGAAGAGCAACAGTCAGGGGGTCTCTTTTTCATGGCGCCTCGGTGGCGGTCGGCCGCTTCAGAATGAAGCTGAACATCTCTTTCCTGGCCACTGGCTGCCAGAAACTCATTGAAGTGGACGATGAACGAAAACTTCGTACCTTTTATGAGAAGCATATAGCCACAGAAGTTGCTGCTGATGTTCTGGGTGAAGAATGGAAGGGTTATGTGGTCCGAATCAGTGCTGGGAACGACAAACAGGGTTTCCCCATGAAGCAGGGTGTCTTGACCCATGGCTAAGTCCGCCTGCTACTGAGTAAGGGGCATTCCTGTTACAGACCAAGGAGGACTGGAGAAAGAAAGCACAAATCTGTACGGGGTTGCACCGTGGATGCCAATCTGAGCATTCTCAATTTGGTCATTGTAAAAAAAAAGGGGAGAAGGATATTCCTGAACTCACTGATACTACTGTGCCTCGTCGCCTGGGGCCCAAAAAAGCTAGCAGAATCCACAAACTTTTCAATATCTCTAAAGAAAATGATGTCCGCCAGTATGTTGTGAGAAAGCCCCTAAACAAAGAAGGTAAGAAACCTAGGACCAAAGCACCCAAGATTCAGCGTCTTGTTACTCCATGTGTTCTGCAACACAAACGGCAGCATATTGCTCTGAAGAAACAGCGTACTAAGAAAAATAAGGAAGAGGCTTCAGAATATGCTAACCTTTTGGCCAAGAGAATGAAGGAGGCCAAAGAAAAAGGCCAGGAACAGAATGCCAAGAGACGGAGGCTGTCCTCTCTGAGAGCTTCTACTTCTGAGTCCAGTCAAAAATGAGATGTTCTAAGAGTAACAAATAAATAAGATCAGACATCACACACACACACAAAAAGAGCAACAATCACGTTCCAGAAAAAGAGTCAATTTGCATGTGAATACCACTTTTGCATAAAAAGTCAAGAAAATATTAACTATTTCAAAGAATGGGAGGATGGTTTGTTGATGGATAATATGAAGGAGGTAGAGGGCACCTAAGGCTTACTTTGACACATAACTACTAAACACCTGTTTTTCAACAGTATTGTAGGCTGGAGGTTGAAGTGAAATTTCAATTGATTAAAGAAAATGAAGCAATGTGGTCTTTCTTGCCCATAGAGTTTGGGGAGTATGTTTCAAATTTTCTAAAGAAACTCTCATAAAGATAATTAGTCAAGTGAGTTTCTTTGCTGTGGCAATTCCCCCTCATGAGATATTTACTACTAATCATTAGAAAACTAAAGAAAATGGAGGGGGGAGGGTAAGCTGGGACGAAGTGAGAGAGTGGTATGGACATATATACACTACCAAATGTAAAATAGATAGCTAGTGGAAGCAGCTGCATAGCACAAGGAGATCAGCTCGGTGCCTTGTGACCACCTAGAGGGGTGGGATAGGGAGGGTGGGAGGGAGACGCAAGAGGGAGGGGATATGGGGATATATGTATATGTATAGCTGATTCACTTTGTTATACAGCAGAAACTAACACACCATTGTAAAGCAATTATACTCGAATAAAGATG
>NC_041219.1:27414022-27423393 GCF_002837175.3 Physeter macrocephalus
GGCCACTGGCTGCCAGAAACTCATTGAAGTGGACGATGAACGAAAACTTCGTACCTTTTATGAGAAGCATATAGCCACAGAAGTTGCTGCTGATGTTCTGGGTGAAGAATGGAAGGGTTATGTGGTCCGAATCAGTGCTGGGAACGACAAACAGGGTTTCCCCATGAAGCAGGGTGTCTTGACCCATGGCTAAGTCCGCCTGCTACTGAGTAAGGGGCATTCCTGTTACAGACCAAGGAGGACTGGAGAAAGAAAGCACAAACCTGTACGGGGTTGCACCGTGGATGCCAATCTGAGCATTCTCAATTTGGTCATTGCAAAAAAACGGGGAGAAGGATATTCCTGAACTCACTGATACTACTGTGCCTCGTCGCCTGGGGCCCAAAAAAGCTAGCAGAATCCACAAACTTTTCAATATCTCTAAAGAAAATGATGTCCGCCAGTATGTTGTGAGAAAGCCCCTAAACAAAGAAGGTAAGAAACCTAGGACCAAAGCACCCAAGATTCAGCGTCTTGTTACTCCATGTGTTCTGCAACACAAACGGCAGCATATTGCTCTGAAGAAACAGCGTACTAAGAAAAATAAGGAAGAGGCTTCAGAATATGCTAACCTTTTGGCCAAGAGAATGAAGGAGGCCAAAGAAAAAGGCCAGGAACAGAATGCCAAGAGACGGAGGCTGTCCTCTCTGAGAGCTTCTACTTCTGAGTCCAGTCAAAAATGAGATGTTCTAAGAGTAACAAATAAATAAGATCAGACATCACACACACACACAAAAAGAGCAACAATCACGTTCCAGAAAAAGAGTCAATTTGCATGTGAATACCACTTTTGCATAAAAAGTCAAGAAAATATTAACTATTTCAAAGAATGGGAGGATGGTTTGTTGATGGATAATATGAAGGAGGTAGAGGGCACCTAAGGCTTACTTTGACACATAACTACTAAACACCTGTTTTTCAACAGTATTGTAGGCTGGAGGTTGAAGTGAAATTTCAATTGATTAAAGAAAATGAAGCAATGTGGTCTTTCTTGCCCATAGAGTTTGGGGAGTATGTTTCAAATTTTCTAAAGAAACTCTCATAAAGATAATTAGTCAAGTGAGTTTCTTTGCTGTGGCAATTCCCCCTCATGAGATATTTACTACTAATCATTAGAAAACTAAAGAAAATGGAGGGGGGAGGGTAAGCTGGGACGAAGTGAGAGAGTGGTATGGACATATATACACTACCAAATGTAAAATAGATAGCTAGTGGAAGCAGCTGCATAGCACAAGGAGATCAGCTCGGTGCCTTGTGACCACCTAGAGGGGTGGGATAGGGAGGGTGGGAGGGAGACGCAAGAGGGAGGGGATATGGGGATATATGTATATGTATAGCTGATTCACTTTGTTATACAGCAGAAACTAACACACCATTGTAAAGCAATTATACCTCGAATAAGATGTAAAAAAAAAAATGCAGTGGAAAGCAAAGGTTAAAGTAAAAGAAAGAGATCTAACATGTAGTCAGAAAAAAAAAAAAGAAAGAAAATTAAAGAAAATAATTAAAGTATAGAAACCTAACCAAGTGCTCCTGCAAACTCTGATAATCATACTAATAATAATTAGAAGAGGGGTCCTTTTCACAATTTAAAACTGTGAACCATAAATACTGAAGGAATTTTGTTTTCTTTAGTGCACTTAGAGTAATGAAGAAGATAAAAGTGAGAAACATCTCCCCTTAAGATTCATATTTATCCATCTGCAACAATTATCTTACTGATAATTACAACAAAATACATTGTAAAGTATTAGCTAAGCATACTCTTTATAATTCATAAAAGAGAATTAAAATTTTCATCTTTAAAGGAGAAAAGAAGTCTGTTTGAAGGCATTCACTCCTGATCATAAATTGTTGAGCTTTTTGAGAACAAAGAAACGCATTCTGGCTCATTTCAGCAGTAAAAGGATTTTATTTTTAAAAGAATTAAACAGCTAAAGGTCACTAAAGGAGGCCCAGAGATGGATTGCAGCCAGGAACGATGCCTCCACCTGTCCTGCAGAGCTGCTCCAATGAAGTCATCAGGGGTCCCCCCAACTGGAGCTCCCTTCACAGCCAGGCACTGGACACTACCTCCAGACTCTCTGAGACTGCAGCTTCAACAAACTGATGTCTCTGCCTTCATCATTGCCAGATGGATTCTGTGCAGAGCTTACCTCTAACCATCACCAGATTCCAAACAAATTCAGAACAGATATGCCTGAATTTGGTGGACCTAGACTCCATGGTTGCATTCTTACTACATAGGATGGTGGGAAAGTAAGTTTCTGGCTTCTACATTAGAGAGAACTGCATTCATAAAATGGAATATCACCCCAAACACAAGGACAAATATCAACCATAGCTGCTAAGCATAAGCCAATGAATAAAAGAATGGATAAATATCTTCTTCTAGGAGTTTTATGGTTTCAGGTTTTATATTTAAGCCTTTAATCCATTTTTAGTTTATTTCTGTATATGGTGTGAGGAAGTAGTTCAGTTTGATTCTTTCACATGTAGCTGTCAAGTTTTCCCAACACCATTTATTGAAGAGCCTGTTTTTTCCCCCATTGTATATTCTTGTCTCCTTTGTCGTAGATTAATTGACCATATAAGTTTCTGCACAGCGAAGGAAACTATCAACAAAACGAAAAGACAGTCTACTGAATGGAAGAAGATATCTGCAAACGATATCCCTCATAAGGGGATAGCTTCCAAAATGTACAAAGAACTCATACAACTCAACATCAAAAACACAAACAACCCAATTGAAAAATGGGCAGAGGACCTGAATAGACATGTTCCAGAGAAGACATACAGATGGCCAACAGATGCATGAAAAGGTGCTCAACATCACTAATCATGAGGGATTTGCAAATCAAAACCACGATGAGATGCCACCTCACACCTGTCAGAATGGCCATCATCAAAAAGGCAACAAATAATCAGTGTTGGCGAGGATGTGGAGAAAAGGGAAGCCCCGTGTACTGTTGGGGGGATTGTAAATTGGTGCAGCCCCTGTGGAAAACAGTATGGAGAGCCCTCAAAAAATTAAAGATAGAACTGCCATATGATCCAGCAATTTCACCTCTGGGTATTTACCTGAGGAAAACAAAAACACTTACTCAAACAGATATATGCACCCCAATGTTCATTACAGCATTATTTACAATAGCCAAGATATGGAAACTACCTAAGTGTCCATCTATAGAAAAATGGATAAAGAAGATATGGTACAATCAATGGAATATTACTCAGCCATAAAAATAATGAAACCTTGCCATTTGCAACAATATGGATGGATATAGAGGGTATTATGCTAAGTCAGGGGTCCCCAACTCCCGGACCACGGACCGGTACCTATCTGTGGCCTGTTAGGAACCAGGCCACACAGCAGGAGGTGAGAGGCGGGCAAGAGAGTGAAGCTTCATCTGCTGCTCCCCATCTCGCATCACCACCTGAACCATCGCTTGCATTACTGCCTGAAGCATCCCCACCCCCACCCCACCTCCATCTGTGGAAAAACTGTCTTCCACGAAACTGGTCTCTGGTGCCAAAAAGGCTGCGACCACTGTGCTAAGTGAAATAAGTCAGACAGAGAAAGACAAATATCGCGTAATCTCACTTACGTGTGGAATCTAAGAAACAAAACAAACACACAAACCAAAATGAAAACAGACTTATAGATACAAAGAACAAATGGGTTGCCAGAAAGGAGGGGGGTAGCAGATGGATGAAACAGGTTAAAAGGGATTAAGAGGTACAACTCTCCAGTTACATCATAAATAAGTCATAGGGATGTAATATACAGCATAAGGAATGTGGTCAATAATATTGTAATAACTTTGTATGGTGACAGATGGTTCCTAGACTTATTGTGGTGATTTCATAATGCAGGCAAATATCAAATCATTATGTAGTACACCTGACACTAACATAATATTGTACATCAACTGTATTTCAATTTAAAAAGAATGTATAAATGAATAAGGGAAGCAAGGAGGTACATTGTAAGTTATTTAGATCAATTCCCCAATTTTACAAATTTGTAGAAATAAAGGCACATACACTGGAAGTGACTTACCCCAAAATCGACTCCTTCTTACTCTAGACAATGCCCTTTTCAACTAATAGAGATGACAAACTCCTTGGGCACCCCTTTCTTCCACTTCCACCAAAGACACATTTAATCAACTATAATATTCATTCTTGTTGAACCCAGATTTGGCCTCACAATCTTTCTCAACACAGCCCACTGGGCAGCCACAACCACAATTGGCACAAGAAATGAAAACTATTTGCCGTGCCTGTACTGCATCAGGCTGACATTTACTCAACAAATTCTTAAATGAATTAATGAACAGAACAAGGTCTAGTATAATTAATGCCTTGGAATCCACAAAAGATCTTTTAGGTTGTTAGATGATCTCTTTGAGAATTAATGTTTATTATGCCCAGTTGTCTCTATTTTGGTTCCTGGCACCAATTCACAATTTGTTTACGACAGTTAATAAACACCAGGCTTCAACTTGTTGTCTTGCCAACAATAGCACCAATCTCCCAGTTCATTCAGATGAAGATTTTTCTCTTTTTGCTATTGTCAAGTGTCAAAGTGGGTGGGATTATGGCTTGGGAGGTGTGTCTGTCTGGCATGGGAGGCAATCTCTGCAAAGATGCAGCTGGGCTCCAGTTATTTCCCTTTGGAAGTGGTATGATGGCAAACCATCTCCCTAGCTGCTGTCACTACTGAAATCCAGTATGTTTCACTACACCGTGTTAATGTGTATCTAATCCAAAGATGAAATAAGGCTGGTTTTCTGTGTAGATAATTCAGTGAGTATAACGAAATTTGTGTAAAGTGGTCCCAGGTTTTGTTTTGTTTTTTTAAGTTAAACTTTAGGATACAAATGGCAGAAACTTCAACCCAAACTGGCTTAAGAAAATATAAGGAAATTTATTGTCTCATTGACAAAAACACTGAGGAGTGGATTTAGTTCCAGGGCCACAAACAAGGTCACCTCTGGACTTTGCCATCTTTGGTGCTGGGCCTTGTCTTCAGGTTTCACTAAATAGCTCCTGGAAGCTCCAAATTCATACGCTCCCAGGTTCAAATCCAGTGGAATAGACAGCACTGCTTGGTAGCGTCTACATAAGTATTGTTATTCCCTCCAATGGGGACAACTTGGTTTATGAGACCATTTCAGAACCAATTACTATGGCTTGGGTGATTCAGTGTGCTGACTGGCCGAGATCACATTTCAACCCGGATTTGCAGTTGGAACCAATACTGTTACACCTGGAAACAGTGAATGTCCACAACAAGGGCATATTCAGACACTGCCCAGTGGGGAAGAGATTGCACACTTGAAGGGAGAATTAAAGAAAGTTTGATGAAGGGACCACACATGAGGTGTGGGCAATGGTATGGAAACCAACAAGGGATGGAGAAGCTCTCAGGGCTGGGAATAGTCAGAAACCAGTACCACTTTTAGGGCTGAAGGGCAAGGAGAAGAGCCGATACTGCACCTGGGTGAGAGGTGTAGCCACAGGTATGGACTACCAGTCAGAGCTGTGGCCACAGGAAGAGGAACACGGCCATTGCCAAAGCACAGTCCGGAAGACAGAAAGTAGAGGGGCTAAATTCCTCCACCCTCTCCCCTCCCAACTTCTGATCTCTTGCCAGTGCCTCCCATTGGCCAAATCTAATCATAAGCCAGAAGGCAAGGAGTCTGGGTGACAGAGTCTGTAGAAGTCAGCCTCTTGGGATAGAGAGCAGGGTGGAAAGGGCTATAGATTAGATCTGGAGAGGCATCAGAGAATAACCAGCACACTGTTTCTCTAAACTAGGGGTTAGCAAACTATAACCCATGGGCCAAATCTGGCCCACCACCTGTTTCTATAAATAAAGTTTTAATGGAATACTTTCAACAGGCAAACATTTGTTTACTTATTGTTTATGGCTGTCTTTGTGCCATAGCAGCAGAGTTGACCAGCTGGCCCTTCACAGAATAAATTCACTGACCCCTGGCCTAGGCCAACACATCCACTGTGCCTGACACTTGGAAGATACTCAAACAAGTTTTTTTAAATTAAAAATAAATGAATGACTGAAAGCACTGGTGACAGCCATAATATGAGTGACCCTGAGCTTCAACCCCATGAGACAATTGAGACTACAAGCCCCCGCAAGCCACTTCCCCTTATTCCAGAATTCCCTGTGTGGCTTACTGCCTTCCTCTGTGGCTACTGCTATACTCCAACTGCCCCTGCACCTCTTGCTCTCTGCTGTTACCTTATCCCCACAGTTCAAATGATCTGGTCATTTTCCTTTGCTGCATCACTGTTACCCCTGCCAAAGCCCTGGAATTTTAGAAGAGGGTGTGCTCCTAAGATATTATCATGCTTTTTAGACTTCCAAATGGGAGCCTACTCTTTCCATTTTTATATCCCTTCTTTAGGGTAACTTGGGACAAGAACCTCAGAGGCTAAGGGCTCATTGCATAGCCCCATCAGTATCATATTCAAAAACTCTCTTCCCTGTGCCATCAACCAGGGTACCAGTGCCGATGAAAGCACTTGGGTTCTTTCCTCTCCCAGGAGGAGTTCCTCACTTACCCAGGGCACTACTCACTGTTTTTGTTAATGAGTATTAATCTTAGCATTGCAGCTCCCCATTCCCACTCATTCATCCATTCATTCATTCATCATTCAACAGGATGTCTCCCAGGAGCCCACTAATAGTTATAACTTTAATATACGCCTAACAGTCATCTTTACTACCCCATAGTTTTTGAGATGGGATGCAGCTTAGCTCCTACTTTGCGACCTGTAACCCTTGCCCTACATGTTGTTTAAAGTTGTATAAAAACAGCCAGTCTACATGAGCAATGAGAACAAAGACTGAACATCTGTGGGCAACACGGCACCATGACCAATCAACTGAAGCCCAAATTAATCCAACACACTTAATGCTGTTGTGTTAGTCAGCGTTCTCCAGAGAAATGGAACCAATGGGAGATACATATCCCATATATCCTATAGTCAACTCCTTGTACTAAATCTCATGATATGTAATGTATACAAATGTAAAGAAATATATGTATATGTATATACATATATAAAATATCATATAGATTAATATATATGTCACAAGTATATATGATATTTTATAAGGAACTGGCTGAGAAGGAGGCCGGGAAGTGCCACCATCTGCAGGCTGAAGACCTGGGGAAGCTGGTGGTGCAGTTGGAATGCTGGGAGCTGGTGTAATGGTGTAGATTCCAGTCCTAGTCTGAAGGCCCGAGAACCAGGAGCACTGAGGGCAGAAGATCCATGTCCCGCTCAGAAGTCAGGCAGAGGGGGGCAATCCTCCCTTCCTCCATCTTTTTTTTTTTTTTTTTTTTTGCGGTACGTGGCCCTCTCACTGTTGTGGCCTCTCCCGTTGCGGAGCACAGGCTCCGGACGCGCAGGCGCAGCGGCCATGGCTCACGGGCCCAGCCGCTCCGCGGCATGTGGGATCTTCCCGGACCGGGGCACGAACCCGTGTCCCCTGCATCGGCAGGCGGACTCTCAACCACTGCGCCACCAGGGAAGCCCATTCCTCCATCTTTTGTTCTATTCAGGCCCTCAGTGGATTGCCTAATGCGCACAAAGAGTGGGGTCAGTAATCCACTTTATTCATTCCACTGATTCAAATGCTAATCTCTTCTGGAAACACCCTCACAGGCACACCCTGAAATAACCTTTAACCAGATGCCTGGGCATCCCTTGCTTCCTCAAATGCACACGTAAAATGCACTATCACAGATGTGCACAGTCATCCTTACTGTGCTATATGGCAACCAGGCCTGGATGGTACATAAATGCTGTAATTGCTAGTTTTTACCCAACCGTAACAGGGATTAGCAGGAGAGAGGAAAAGGGAAACTAGAAGCAGCTAAAGAAATACTCTGAGTTGTCTTCAGGGACTCTTGATACTATTTACCGATGGGAGGCAGGTGAGGGTGCCTGGAGAGACAAGAACAGAATAAGTTGGGAAAGAAGACAGGTATAAGAGAGGCAGGGGAGCTGGGGGTCCGCATCACCAATGTCGTCCACATTGCCTCTGGCCTAGGGCTGGGGAACGAACTCTCCAGAACTGGAGGGGTAGATATGGGACAGTGAAAGGAAGGGGTAAGGCTCCTCTGAAGGGATTTCTTAGGAGGCGGGCAGCCGACTGACAGTGCACTGGAGGCAGCTTTGGCAAAACACGTGCCTGAGCACAGTTTAGTAGTAAGTCTCCTGCTACTGCCTAACAATCTCTCAAAATCTTGGGAATTGGAGCTCAGTCCCTAGTCATCAGCAGAATCCCCCGCTCGCTGATTTTATCCAAATGAAGAGCCCTATTTCAATTCCCCAACTGAAATCAATCAAACTTGTGGCTGGATAATGAAAAGAGAAAGCAGCCTGGCCCTTCCACCAGCTGAGGGCAGGAGGAGATGTCTGCGACCCTGAAAAGAGGCCTCACCCAACCACACAGGCACCCCCATCTCAGACTTCCAGCTCCAGAACTTTCTGAAGCTCAGCAAAGAAGGGAAACTCATTGAGACAGTCTGTAAAGCAGCCCCACTAGGATCCAGGTCTTCTCTTCGTTTAACAAGTGAGGAAACGCAAACATAGGAAAATGTGCTTTTGTGGTTTCCGCAAGGTCCTACAGTGCCTTTGGCCAGAACTGTAACCCAGCTGCGTGACTCCTACCTCTAATGCTCTAGAAAGACTGATAAATAGGCGAATTTGGATAATGATGCCGGCACAAGCATCCCATTGCAAATCCAACAACAAAATGAGAAATTCTCATGGTACCCGGAGGAAAGATGACAGAACACATGGTAAACTAGTGGCCACACGCAGCTATGCATGTATTTTGTTTGGTCTGCTCAGCATTTAAAAAAAGTAATTTAGTTGCCAGCATTTTAAAATTGAGGTGTTTAAAATAAATTTTCAGTTTCTGACATCCCTGGGAAGATATGGCTGCATCTGGCCCTCTTCCTTCTAGGGCAGTATTTCCTTGGAGAGGAATAGTTGCTACCTCTCTCTGTCTCCCTGACACAGTGCTCACCACCCCTCATTGTGTCCTTGTCTCCAGGTGGAAGGGTGCACTGCCTGCGTGCGTGGTCTTGGCGAGGCCTGCTTTGCTCATTTACATCACCTGCCTGACCTGCCAGCTTTTTGCTTGTTACCTGTGACTAGGGAAAACCACAATATCCTTCCGCAAATGATTTAAAGGCTGGGAGAGGAAGAGGCTGACTCAGCACTGCAGAGAAAGAGCTAGCGCCAATGGGGAGGGGAGGGGGGGAGGGAGGGGGAGGGGGGGA
>NC_041219.1:27423521-27451911 GCF_002837175.3 Physeter macrocephalus
GAGGGAGGGGGGAGGGAGAAGGGAATATGGATTTTAGCTCAATGTCAGAATGAATTTTAGACGTTTGACTTCTCAGCCCTGAAACTGTCAAAGAAAGTGTTTGGACACAGTCAGATGCCTGTCTATCAGGGAAAATGAAGAAAGGATTCCTCCATTGCCTTGGGAGCTGGACTTGATCCCCTTTAAGGAATTCTTCAATGCTCAGGTTTAAAAACACTTTTTAATTGGATAACAGAGTCACATCATTTTGAAACTGTTAAAAGGTATGCAATGGAAAGTCAGTCTCCTTCCACTTCTGTCTCTCAGGCCTCGGCTCCCCTCCAGGAAGCAACCATTGCGCCTTTTACGTGTCCTTCCAGAGATGACCCATGCCTATGCACATTATATATTTTTCCTTACGTAAGTGATAATTCACTATACAAAAGAGAGAAAGCAGCCTTGCACATAGACTCTCGGATTTACCAATACGCACACAATTTTGCCAGTCCTCTCCTGGGAATCTTCAAACACACGAATCCAATCAAGTTAGTCTCCTACCTAACATTCTCCAGTGGTTCCCATGGTTCCTGGAACACAGGGCAAACTCTAAGCTGGCTGATGAGTTAGCCCCTGTGATCCGTCTGCTGCTTCCCCCTCACGGTCCCTTCTTGGCAATGCCATCTGACATGCTTTGTTCCACCCAGACCGAGCTTCTCTTGCTCACCTCCTGCTGGGAACCTCATCTCCTTTCCCTGTACGTGCTGTTCCACGGCCCATCCCTCACTTATTCACGTCTCCTGGCCCCCAGGTGTTTGTTTATGGAGGTCTTCTTGGCTGCCCAGACCAGGTTAAGTGTCCCTCCTCCTGTCCCCCGACTCTGTGTCTGTGTCCCTGGTTGTAACACTCCCGACAGTTTAAGGAAATCATTTACACAATTGTCCGTCTTCCCAGCCAGGCTACATGAGGGCCATTTTCACTTACCAGTGTACCCCCAGCACCTGGCACACATCTAGCACAGAGGAGACACTAAAATACCATCATTGAACCAATGCATGAGGCTCACTAGAGAGGGAAAGAAAGCTCACAGCCTTTGCTACACCCCACACCATTTCTTGGCCCAAATATGAGTTGGTGGCTGGGTAACTTGTTTTCCCAGAAGAAAGCATTTTTATGATTAAAAGCCTGATTCCAAATGTCCACTTTCTGTTTTTTAAAAAAACAATAAGTCACACCCTATGAGATGTGAAATAAGGATTTTCTTTGATCTAGCTCCTGCTTAGCTCTGAAAAGCTTTGATCTTCACCATTCTGACAAACGAAACTCAATCTGTATTAAGCAGCCACTAAACTGATCATAATTTTCTGTGCCCAGAACAATAAACCAACCAACCAATGTCTGGAAAGGGCGTTTGAAGAAATGAAAATAATTTACAGGAATACAATGGAACCCACAACTCAGTACCCCCCAAACAATCATATTTAAGAACTTAAAAACAAGACAACAGGCCCCAAATGGAATCGCTTATGCTAAGTCCCCCGTCACCAAACTGAGACTTAATTACAGTCTCGATTCTCCCAGAAATGGAACCTTAAACCAGTCAGTCAGGAACCACCTGATCAGCACTAGCGGGGTCGTCTGCCTGACAGGCCCCTGCCAGCCCCTGAAGGAAAGTAACTGCATTAACCCACCGCTTCTTGGCCTAGTTTACTTTCCTCGTTCCTGCTCCCTTCTGCCTGTAAGTCTTTCATTTTCAACAGCTCCCTGGAGCTCTTTTTTATCTTCTAGACTGGATGCTGCCCGATTCAAATTGACTTTTGCTCAAATAAAATCTTAAAAATTTTAACAAACCTCAGCTTATCTCTTAACAGTTCTGTTAGTAACAGTAAGAAGTGGGGACCGAAGGAGACCCCTGACGGCCCCAGGCGCAACGAGCAACCAGACGTGGTACCTGCTGAGCCCTGAGCTCGCTGCCTCTCCCGCCTCAGGAGGTGCTGGGTCCGTCCCTCGCGGAGCCTCCGTGGCTTCTGCCTGAAGAGCTTTCAGGCTTTGAGCATTTCTTTTCCAGACTTCGTTAGGAAACGGCCAGAGCTGGAGTGGGTCCGACTGGAAAACCGGATCGGGTTCAGAGTGGGACCGGTTCTGACTTAGCTGGATTGGCCCCGCGCGAGGCGTCAGGTGAATACAATTTTGTTTTAAGGCTGAACGAGCAGGTTAACCTTACCCAGGAAAATCTTTAATTACAGTGGCCACAGCTGAGAACTTTTAACCTGGATAAGCCTATCCATTTACGAGGCACCTTAGAGAAAAGGTCTCAGCCAGGCATTCACCATAAAAGGTAGAGGGGAAATTATTTTTCCTTCTCTACAGTTTCTAGTGACCAGGATGAGACCCTCTGGGACACCCCACACACCTGTGTTCCCAGGATCCCATCTGCTGGATTGGATGCTGCCTGAAGTTTGCTCAAATAAACTCTTAAAATTTCTAATATGCCTCAGTTTATCTTTTAACAGAACCTAAAAATAATTGCCTCCTATTACCAAAAACTTTAAATGTCACCTTCTAAAAAAATATGTAACTGTTAGAGAGAAACTGAGATTCTATGTCTGGCTACTCACATTCTGTGTGACTCAGTCCGCTCATCTTTCTGCTAATGCCTCTCAAACTCTGCAAGCTCCTTCGGCCACTCTGGGCCCTCTGAGCTCACTTTCTCATCCATGAGGATTTCTTTCTTCATCTGGTCTGGACTCAGTGCCTTAATTAAGCACTCCACCTCAACTAGTTCTTTTCTCAAAATGTTACTTTTTTTGTTTTAATTCATGGAAATATAGGACTTCATAGCTCTCATGGCCCTCAGAGCAGTCATTCTCCATATTTAGCCTAAGTCTGATCAATGTGGAAAACCAGTTTGGGTTACATCTGAGTCCTTAAGTCACTTTAGTTCTTGTGTCAGATGGAACGTTGAGATATGTGGATCACGTGACTTGGAACAAATAGGCTTTGAGAGGCCCGGGTGCGATGTCAAGCCCGGGCTAATGAAAAGTCACGGAGCGTCCAGAACATGTGAGAGCTCTGACTCTGCGTCCATAAGAGAAGCAGGTCAGGGCAGTAAACGGTTCAAAGACCCAAAGAACCATAAAGTGGTGAAGTACAACCGGAGACTGAACCATAACTGTGGGTGATTTTATAGTCACTGGGAGACACTGCTGTACTGGAGTCCGAAGTGTATTTAGTGATTGCCAATGTTTTTAGTGTTGTTTTGAGTCTTTTAAAGTTTTTAATATTGCTACTCCATAGTCTGCTATTTGAAAGTAGGCTACAAACACAAAAATGAGAATCCCCAACTTATAAAGAGTATCAAGCCCCCTGTCCCCTATTTAAGGCTAAGGAACGAAAGTCTTAAGAGGAGAAGGGATGTAAGGTGGAGCTAGATTAGGGTACACATAGCCAGGACGAAAATTCAGGCCTCAGGACACCCAGCCAAGTGATTTTTCTACTACATCTTATTTCCTCTCTGAGTCTATAAACCTAGGTCATCAGCGTTAAAAATGAGTATCAAAGAACAACTGGCAAAAGCCAGGGACTTAATCACATCCCTCCCTGCACTGAAGACATGTCTCTACTTGGCTCTTAAACTGTCTGGGGCACTGTGGACCTTCTCCTTCAAGAGCACTCAAATTCACAAAGATGGAACCCATCTAAATATTTGCATTGAGAGTTGGACATTTTGTTCAGATAAGCATGATTCCATTCGGCTTGTCCTTGTTTTGTAACTTCATGAAACCCTTACACAATGCATGATGTGTCTTCGTTAACAAGAGTGGAGAAGAGTAGGACACGTGGGATATTTGGAGTTGATGGAACAGGGCTGGAGGACTGAAGAAATGTGCCTGGCTGCAGCCCAGCCCCTGAGAGGAATGGCAGGAAGCACATTTTACGGTTACCCATCTTGACCTCAGGTGTGCTTTCTGCAGGAGTTGGTGTATAAGGGGATCCAATTCATCAGATGGAATGAGGAAGTGGGAATCCAGGCGATGGGAGGTATTAAAAGCAGGTAGGAATTCACGGTGCGATAACTTTATTCACAGCAAATCCACAGCCCATGGTTGAGGAAGGAGAGCAGCCCCCAGCCCCTGGGGAGGGGCCTGGGACTATGTGGGCAAGAGTCAGGTGCTCACCTAAGCAGTCTGGGGTTTTAAAGGGGATCCAGTTCCAGCAAGATTGTTGGGAGGTGAGATGAAGAAGTAGGAAAAGGCCAATGAGGAGTGGCGAGCGGGCTACTCAGTGGGCACACAAGTCACCAAAGATGCAGTGGAGATCGTGATGGGATATCTCTTTTACAGAATACTCGGTTAAAAACTTTTTTTTTGGAAAGTTTAATAATTTGTGCTTAGAGACAAGAAACAACCCACAAATGTCTACGAGTGTCCAAAGCATAAAAACGTTTTACCAAAATTCCCCAGTCAAGACGTCACGTGCCAAGTCTCTGTGCGCCCCTCCAGTCTCAGGTCTTGTAAATGTTCTCCCTGGCGCCCCACCCCCTCAGTTGGCCGCAGCAAACAGTTTGCAGACCCTGTTGCTTGTTGCCCTCCAGCCTCCCTGAAATGCCTTTCCCTTCCCCTCCTTCCGATGGTTTAATGGACCATCTTGTTAATCCTTCCACTCTCCACCCGGAGAGCTGACCCCTTCCACTTTTATCCCACTACTCGATATTCCAATTCATGTGTTTATGACTAGGGTTCATATTTGCCATTACACACCAGGTTGGCTGTACCAGCTGTAAAATTATTCAGTTACTTCTGAACAACTTAATAAAAAAAAGCTTCTATCCCAGGACCCCCAATGCCCCCTCCCCGCTGCTCCCACTCAGCCTGGCCCCTCCTCTTGCACTTTCCAGACCACCCCAGGATGTGGGGAGATTGGTGCCACGAGCCGCAGGGCCCTCCCCAGCTCCCTGGCCAAGATCTTCTCTTGCTCTCACCCAGTCCTGAGAATTCTCAAGTGGGAGTCAGCACCCAGGTTCAAGTCCCATCTCTGGCTTGTGAATCCCTTAGCTCCTCTGAGACTTCTCTCGTCTGTAAGACAGAGATGGAAGCCCACCCTGCAGGGCTCCCAGTAAGACTGCCGGGTCTATGGGCATATACGTTCAGATTTCAATAGCCAGGTTGCGGTAGCTTTGAATCGGACACAGAGTTGAGCGAGGACACTAAGAAAATTCCGGATAAAGGTAGCCAGGCCCGGCCGGCCCCGACCCCAGCCACTTGGGCTGACAGACACTGCTGCTGTCTGCCACTGCCAGCCCTGTCCTACCCAGAGGCCAAGCGTGGGACTGGCAAGGCGGGGCCTCGCCTCCCAAAGCCAGTGCGGTGGCCTAATTGGCGCCAGGCTTCTTATCTGACTTTAGTTGTGTAAACTCTCAGGGCGTATGAGAAAGCATGGCTTTCACTGGCTTTGTTTTTGTCCAGAAAGCTCTTGAATGGGCGGGTGAGTTCGAAGGCTGCAGTCTTCTGAGAATCGGAGTTTCTTGGAAGTTTTTAACAGCCCAGGCACTATTCCCTGGAAAATGTGAGGTTCCTGGGGTTTATTAGAAGCTTAAACTTTTGGTCAAAGTTAAACATCTAGAAAAATGTTCCTGGGAAGTGTCGTCAACACCTTCTTAATTGGCTGCCTTGGCACTGTCTCAAGGCTGTGGTTTCTACTTCAGATACTGGAACAGGACCAAGCCCTGCTCAGGGTCCCCTTCTGGGATGGAAGATAAGTAAGAACCTCCAGCCTGTGTTTCCGAGTCAGGGAAATAAAAGGAGCCTGGCTGCGGGAGTTGCATGAATCATATTTGCATTAGTGTTAGAAAGTGCATTTCTCTCCAGGAGGTTATATCCCTTCAAGGGCTTGCCCTCCCCCCCTCGCCTCCCCTCTTACCTCCATCCCCACAGTGAGGGTGAGAGGCGAGATAAGAAAACTTGGGACATCCCTGGTGGAGCCGTGGTTGAGTCCACCTGCCAATGCAGGGGACACGGGTTCGATCCCTGGTCTGGGAAGATCCCACATGCCGTGGAGCAACTAAGCCTGTGCACCACAACTACTGAGCCTGCGCTCTAGAGCCTGCAAGCCACAACTACTGAAGCCCACAGGCCTAGAGCCCGTGCTCCGCAACGAGAAGCCCCCGCAGTGAGAAGCCCGCGCACCGCAACGAGGAGTGGTCCCCGCTCGGCGCAACTAGAGAAAGCCCGTGAAGGCCCAACACAGCCAAAAAAAAAAAAAGAAAACTTGATTCTTTTTGGATGGATACCTTTGTTCTGGGCTCCAAGGGGCAAGGACTAGGACCCAGGAAGCCCCCTGTGTGTTTGCATCCAGATGGGCAAGAGCATGGACCACAGGACCTGGGTAGAAAGAACAGCCAAGGGGACGGCCCCCCGTGCCTCATCTTAGAAAACTGTCCTCCAGGTTGCCACCTCCCAGCCTGCTAGGAGGAATTGGGACCTAGGGTCCTATAAGCACAGTGGTGTGACCCTGCTGTAAGACTGTATCTGGCATTCCTTCCACCTTCCTAATAGTTCATCTCATGGCCCTTCTACCCTTCAAATGAGGTTGCTTGGAGTTTTTGCCTGAGTGATGGGAATTGAACAGCAGAATAGAGAAAATGGGACCCTCTCCTGACTTTTTCTTTTGAAAGCTGTGACCTTAAGAGGAACAACAATGACAACAAAAATTCAGAGGATGAATAATAGATTTGGAAGGTCCCTTGAGAAAGAGGAAAGCTTCTTCTGAATTCTCTTCAGATGCCGGGTGGAGGGGGTCAACTAAGCAGGAAAATCATGACTCCACAGGCACTTGTAGACCCTGGGAAAGGGGAGCCTGCATTTTCTTCCCAGGCACAGCCTGGGCAGGTGGTAAAGAGCAAGAAGAAATGGCCCAGAGATGTGTGTGTGCAGGAAGGGCTTTAGATAACCAGGGAGCACGTCCTGGGCCCTGGTGAACTGACCTCTGTGTCTGAGAGGGATATGCAATCAATAGGGCCCCTCAGACAAGCTCACTGAGTTTCTTGCAGCTGGGCATGACCCAAGAGGGGCACAAACATAGCTAAAAGGATGGGGGTCTGGAGGATTAGCAATTAGAACAAGAAAGGGCTCAGCAGCACACTGTATGGACTGGTGACTGAGCACTGAAGCAGGTGAGGAGACTTTGACCCGAGATTACATTTCCATCCCTGCTCCCCCAAGAAAATGCAAGCTTATGATATAAATTAAGTTACCTGAGTGAGTTGACTGATATTCTTATATCCTATTAAGAGTAGAATTCCACTCTTGGAAAAAAAATTAATAATACTTGGGTCCACTGAAAAAACACTGAAAGGATATACATCCAATGTTCACTGTGTTTGCCTCTGGCAGTGGAATTACTAGAGCTCTCCTCTCTTTAATCTCTCTATTCCTTCCTTCCTTCCTTCCTTCCTTCCTTCCTTCCTTCCTTCCTTCCTCCCTCCCTTCCTTCCCTCCCTCCTTCCCTCCCTTCTTTTCTTTCTTTTCACAATGAACTATTTTCTAATTTTCTCCAATAAACTTGTTTTGTTAAGAAAAAGCAACACAATAGAATAAGAAAAATGAAAAATAATCAGCATTCAGGGTTTATTCCGTTTCACTCCGAGGATGAAGGAGTTTCTGTTGACATGTGTTTGATTTTCCTGTTAGACCTGGGACAAGCCAAGGATCTCCTGTTGCTCTGGACTATCCTTCACCCTTCTTCCTCTTCCATACATATCTGGGATCTGGGCTTTCTAGAAAACCTCCAAGAATATTCTTTGCATAGGACCTGCTGTTTGTATCTGCTAAACTGGCTTTTGTCCTTCACAGTTTGGGAGTTTGCAGCTCAAAGTACATTTAAGGCACTTCCCTCCTTCATCCAAGCAGGATGCTGGCCCTCTTACTTTCCTATACTTGGGAGGCTAAAACAACTTATACATTTGTATCTGAGGGCAAAATCTAAATAATATCAAGGGCATTTATCAAGAGGAGGGGATTGGGCTAAATTCCCATCTCCCTGTAATGTAGAGAAATGGCTAAATTAGTCATGTTCAGTTTCAGAAGGAAACTCAGTTTGATATGAACATCTGATAAGGAATTTGATTAACCATCATGTGAACGATCTACCTTGTATGTTTTTAATCACGGTCTGGAATCCCCATGGTACCCAGCAGGCCTCTGGGGATAGCCTGGCCCCTATATCACTCTGTGAGAACCCAGAAAATGAAAATTCACTTAAATCTTGGCCTATAGCTCAGCAAGTAAATTTATTGCTAAAAAAAAATTATATTCATTCTGGTTTCAAAGTGCTAGGCTGAAAGGATTTTGCACATTTCATGCCATTAGTTACTACCTACCTCAGCCCCTACATATGGAATAATGAAGAAAAGGCTCAGGGTGAGTTTTGATGGCTTTCAACATCTAGACGTTGCTAGACGGAGATTTTTTTCTTTGCATTCCCACTTTTTTCCTTTTATTTTTATTTTTTTATTTATTTATATTTATATATTTTTTTAACCTCTTTATTAGAGTATAACTGTTTTACAATGGTGTGTCAGTTTCTGCTTTACAACAAAGTGAACCAGTTATACATATACATATGTTCCCATATCTCTTCCCTCTTGCATCTCCCTCCCTCCCACCCTCCCTATCCCACCCCTCTAGGTGGTCACAAAGCACCGAGCTGATCTCCCTGTGCTATGCGGCTGCTTCCCACTAGCTATCTATTTTACATTTGGTAGTGTATATACGTCCATGCCACTCTCTCTAGACGGAGATTTTTAATAACTTCCTGATAATGTGGTAAGTCAAAGACTTGACTCCTTTCCCCTACCTTCCCCCAGACATCCATGTCCTATCACTTCTACCTCCTACATGTTTCTTGAATGAAAACAACTCTCCTCCATCTTCATAGTCACTTCCCCAGGTCAGACAGAGACACTGCCATCTTAGCTTCCTACGTGATCTTCAATAGGTGCCCACCTACTAAAATACAGGTGTGATCCTGCCCTGGTCCCTTCTGTAGTTCTGCAGTAGATCCCCACCGCTCCTAAATCTCCCGTTGCTCTTAGGGTAAACTTGCAACTCTTTCTCATGGCTTTCAAGACTTTTCCTTAGAGATTACAAACCAGAAGCCTGTGGAATGATAGGTTTTGCTTGGCTCACACAGCGCTTTTATAAATT
The DNA here is from genome assembly GCF_002837175.3 of Physeter macrocephalus. Classification (NCBI taxonomy): domain Eukaryota; kingdom Metazoa; phylum Chordata; class Mammalia; order Artiodactyla; family Physeteridae; genus Physeter; species Physeter macrocephalus. The sequence goes on from NC_041219.1 coordinate 27,432,701, forward strand.
TCAAGTAGAGCCAATGTTTATAATTTTGAAAACTTTGTGTACAAATCCAAACGTATGGCTTCTCTTGAAAAATCAGGGTATCTGGTAACTCTGGGCACAGGTTCACACATGGAAAGGGCCTCCCACATGGATGGGGGCTTTGTTCTCCAGTTCTCCCAGTCTGCGCCATGCCTGCTATATACCCTTCCTCTGGTTCACGGAGGCTACCTGTCTGATGATGCAGACAGCTGGGCTCTACATTACTGGGCCCTGATGGCGCTCCTGTTCCCTCTCTCACTGCTCTCTCCCCACACATGCCTGGAGGGAGAGTCTGGGAAGCTAACTTCTCTCAGTCTCCCTCTCCCCATCCCACCCCCTCATATGCACAATCTGGGCTCTCTCTCACCTTGCTGCTCTGTAGAGGGAACCCACATTTGGGAATGTTTGATTCCAACTCATGCTTTGGGTCTCAGTTTAAATGTTCTCTTTCTTAGGATTGTCTGCCCCGACCTCACCTACCCAGGCCCCATCCCCAAGTCATGTTTTAATTGTCCCTCCTTAGAATCCCCTATGGTCTAAGAACTAAATTTGACACTCAATATTACATGCTGGGCTTCCCTGGTGGCGCAGTGGTTGAGAGTCCGCCTGCCGATGCAGGGGAACCGGGTTCGCGCCCCGGTCTGGGAAGATCCCGCATGCCGCGGAGTGGCTGGGCCCGTGAGCTATGGCCGCTGAGCCTGCACGTCCGGAGCCTGTGCTCCACAACGGGAGAGGCCACAGCAGTGAGAGGCCTGCGTACCGCAAAAAAAAAAAAAAAAAAAAAAAAAAAAATTACATGCTGCCTTGACATCTGGTGAAATCAGGGGGGCCTCAAATGGCATAACGGCAAGTTCCCCTCCCCACTCTACTCCCATGGATAATTCCCCTAGTCAAACAGCCCTCCTTATCAACCGCCCCCCGACCCCGGTGCAGTTCCCATTAATCCCTGAGCAGTGGGTTTCAGTTTCCTGCCAGCTCACAGAACTAGTCAAACAAGCCAATCACATCCTCTTGCAGGAACCAGGGGCCTCCTCACCCTCTTGATACTACAAGCCTACCTCTCACAGCCCCCGATGGTTCACTCAGTTCCTGAGTGCCATCCTTGTGTGACCTTGTATGGCGTGTGGTGTCCCCTGCCCCCTACCAGGCTGTGAGGATATGTGATTGATAAACTGCTATCAGTCTCAGCTGTCCAGTGCTGAGTGTTGCATATTCAGCCATCCCCATAACCCTAGGTCGGGAATCCCTCTTTCAACAATAGGGTGAATAGGAGGTGACTAAAACAGCCCACACGTACCATAACTGCTTGCTTACTCACCTCCTCCCCCACTAGATCACTGACTCCATGAGGGCAGGGGCTAGGAGGACAGGCATGGGTATACTGTTTGCCTCCAAATCCTCAGTACCTAGCACAGAGCCTGTCACATCACAGGTGCTCAATAAACTCTTGTTGGCCATCTCAGCAGGGTGGTAAATATCTTATCAGTGGAAGTATTCAGCCAGAGCAGAAGAAATAAGCACCTTTCAGACATTGTAGAGGTTTCTCCTGGGTGATGCTTACTGCACATTTCAATTCTTAAGATTCTGTGATTCCAATAGTTTGTTACTTTGTCTCTTCATAGAGTTATGGCAGTCCCTATCTTGCTGAATAGGACAAGGTAGAAAACCAGTCATCTTTTACCATGAAGCAAGCTCTCAATTTTCAAGATGCCATCACTAATGTTAAATAGCCTTTGTTTTCAAGAACTAGGGCCCCAGTTCAATGAGCAGGACATTGCTATGCGACATATGAAGAGGCTGCAGAATTGAGCCCATTTGTTCTAAAGAGCACTATCACAGCCCCTGGTGTTTACTGGGAAAAAAACCCTACCATCTGCAGATGGTTTAGCAACAAATTTATACCATTTCCATATGTTAGTAATGCAGTTCTAGAAATGAATCTAATCAGAGTGCTGTTTTAGCAGGGAGGATGTTCTCACTTAAATCCAAAAAACCATTTCCATCATTTCCAGATTTTTTTTTTCATTTCCAGATTTTTAAGAATCAAAATCCAGCTGACTTTCTGCAATATGCCATTTAAACATCTTGGGAATAAATCCACATGTTAAAATAGTAGCAACACTAATGGGTTATCATTGAACATTGTAAAATATCACCCTGTAACCTGATGGTACCTTAGAGAGGATATACTTACAATTTAAATTTCAAGAATGTGTCACTGCCTTTTCTTTAATTTATTGAGTTAAAATCCAAGCTATTTTAGAACGATAAATTTTGCAATTTATGCAGAATTTATGCCCATCAGAGCAATCAGAGAAAGACCTTCCAGTGCTTCATTTTAAGCTATGCCTACACATGAAACTAATCTGACTAAGGTCAATTCTTATTTGATCAAACCTTTGGCTTAAGTAAATCTTAATTTTGTTCAAACTCTATTTCAGGGGTGAGGAAGAATGTCCAATAGAGATAAATTATCAGAATAAAAACACCAGCTCTCCACAGGAGACAACAGAGGTGAGTGGATCAGAGCTCAGGCCTTAGATTTCACTGCCCTGGGTCCTAATCTTGGCTCTGCCACTTATTAACTGACTCAGTTTAAACGTAACCACCCCCAACCTCATCATCTTAAAACGGCAACAATGAGAATACTTCTGCCATGGTGATGTTGTGAGGATCAAAGGTGAAAATGAATACAAATGCTTATCACAGCTATTGGCACTCAAAAAGCATTCTATAAATGTTAACTATTATTGTTTGGTAAACTGGCTTCACAAAATGTCCTAGCAATGAAATCTTTGAAAATTTGATTCTGCAACTGACTGTTGGAATCTGGAATTTGCCTCTTGGATTGCCAATGCCATTGGATCCCCACCAGTTCTCATGATTTAATTAATGAACACATAACTGCCAATTTCCAGAAGGGAGAAAGCCAAAGAAAAGTAGGGATGGTATTACAGACAATAACTCGTGAATCAGGAAGGGACATTATCTTTCTAGTCATTAATAAAGTAAAAACCCAGACAAGGGACTTCCCTGGTGGCGCAGTGGTTAAGAATCCGCCTGCCAATGCAGGTGATACAGGTTTGATCCCTGGTCTGGGAAGATCCCACATGCCGCAGAGCAACTAAGCCCGTGAGCCACAACTACTGAGCCTGCGCTCTAGAGCCCCACGAGCCACAACTACTGAGCCTGCATGCTGCAACTACTGAAGCCCGCACGCCTAGAGCCCATGCTCCACAACAAAAGAAGCCACCACAATGAGAAGCCCACGCACCACAACAAAGAGTAGCCCCCGCTCGCCACAAGTAGAGAAAGCCCACGCGCAGCAACGAAGACCCAACGCATCCAGAAATAATAATAAAAAAACCAAAATGCAGCCAAGGCATGAAGCCAAGGCATGAAAGGGGACCATCAGCACATAGAGGTGGCTGACTGCAAATTTCCTTGGATCTAGGAGCATTAGCCCCAGTCATCACATGTTGTCCCTTGGGCCTTGTCATGCCATGACTGGTCTTGGCCATTTGGAGTCCAAGAAACAAAACCAAGAGAGTGAAATGAGAGTGGGCATCTAGAGTGGCTCTGAGGCTCCGCAACTGGATAGTTTTCACTATGAAACCTGACATAGAAAAGTGGGCCTTGGCACTGGCATGCTTTTATCCCTCTCTTCAATGCCTATCTTCCTCTAGCCCTGATTTTCTGCAGCACCAACACACATCACTTAAGACACTGATTAAGGAAGATAGACAAGACGATCCTTCTTCAGAAGAGGACAATCGCCTAAATAAAACCAAATATGCCCAGTATTCTGACAATTATCTCACCACTACTTATAGGAATGCAGGTAAGAAAGTATATTCTTCTTTACCTCCCAAGACGCAGGTACTTAATGGGAACAGGGACACACAATTCCTTTATTGTGACCTCCATATCTAAATTTTTTCAAGGTAACATAATCTACATGCACAATTTGGAAATATGTAAACATCCTGTGGGCAGGAATCATGGTTATCTTACTGTTGTATGCAAAGAAACCAGCACAGTATCTAGAACATAGTATGTATTCAAGAATATTAAATAAAGAATGAATGAATGTATATGAGCTCACTCACTTTTGCACTTCTATCTGAAATCTCTTTCTACCATTGCCCATTCAGCAAACTTCTACTCACCCTAATAGTCTCTGCTCAGTTGCCATTCAGTCTGTGAAATCATTTCTTTCATTTCAGGAAGGAGAAGACCTCTTTGCCTCTGTTACCATACAATGTAGAGCATGTCTCCATGTAAAGTTTTCTATATGCAAACAACAGAACCCATTCTGGCGAGTTCAAGCAGAAAGTGACTTGTTAAAGGCTATTGGGTGGCTCCCAGAATTTTGGGGAGGGATGGAGAACCAGGTCTGAATGCTACCTACCTAAATGTAACAGCCAGGAAAGAGCCAGACCACGCCAGCTGCTTGAGGGAGACATGGCGGCAGCTGCTGCTGCTCCTTAGCACTGATCAGCCAGTGTAGACCTGAGGATGTAAGCATGGCTACTACCGCCTCAGAATAACTAGACACCTCTACCACTTTCCTCATCAGAAGATCCCATCACCCGTGCACTGCTGCAATCTCACATTGATCACTTCTACCTCCGCTTGTACTAGCACATCCAATTAGAAGAATGTAGACCACGTACCTGACATCTAGCCACAAGGGGTTCTGGGAAATGTACGTTTTAGTTGTCCAGTCTCTGTAGCAGAGGAAGGTGAACTAGAAGGTATGTTGAGCGAGTCATCCAACTCTATATGTGCTACGCTCCATGACACCACTGTCTCCTTCACTTGGTATGAATTCCCTAAAATCTGAGAGAAAAAAATCAGCACCATGGAGGATCAATGCAGAAAATCCAACATGTGACCAATAGGAGTTCCAGAAAGAGAGAACAGAGAACTAGGAGAGAAAGAAATAATACAAATTAATTTCCCAAGATGAAGGACAAGAGTTTCCATACTGAAAGGTGAGAATTTTAAAAGACCCCTCCTAGATACATCTCTGTGAAATTTCAGAACACCAAAAATAAAGACCCTAAAAGCTTCAGAGAGAGAAAAGGGTCATCTACAAAGGAAAAAGAAACAAACCGACGGGCATAGCAGCACTGGGTGCTGAAAGAAAATGGAACGATATCTTTAAAACTGAAGAAAAATGGTCTTTGACTTGAGTTCTATCCCAGATAAAATGTCAATAAATAATGACGGCAGGATATCTTTATATATGCAGGGCTCAGAAAGTTTACCTCCTATCCATTCTTCAGTTGGGAGTTACTTGAGAAGATGTGCTCCAGTCAAACAAGGAAGTAAATCAAGAAAGAGGAAGTCATAAGATCCAGGGAATGGTACGCCCGATTTAAAGGAGAACCAAAGGGAAGGAAAACAGCAGCTAATTATCAGTCCCAGAAGACCATCAGTCTACATTAGAGGAGGTAGGTAAATGGAGAGTTCCAGGAGGAAGGCTCCAGGGAGAAAAGAACCTCCATAAACTACACAGTATGCTGGAGACATTTTAGGAGCATAAGCACATGATAAAGGCAGAGAATACAAAAATTCAGGCAATTAGAAATTCCAGGAAAAATTAAAAACTGTAAGAAGATGAATGTAATCATAGCACAGTACTCTGCTCTCCAGAAAGATAAGACTGTAAAGACTCTTTAATGATTTCCAATTTTTAAAATCAGCAAGACAAAGCACACACAGAAAAGACTAGGAGTATTATGAATCTTGTTAGTGTAAAACTACAAATTCAAATGAGAGATGTAAGAAGGAAAGAGAGGTGAAAGGAAGGAAGGGGTGACTATGTAATATATGATGCCTTACAAATCGAGGAGTATAGTACCCAGCATTCTTAACCCCCTCTGCTAGTACTAGCACCTCAATTTCCCTTTGGGCCATTTCCCCTCCACAACATGTAGGCTTAGTGAGATTGTTCATCCACATGACCTCCACTCTCTAGCCAGTGGGTGAGCGTGTGGCCCAAAGTAAGCCAATCAGACTTTCTCTTCCTGGTAAATTAAGAATCCCCACTAATTCACATCGGGGAGTGCCCTAAAGACACAGTGCATTAATTCCTGCTCCTTTTGGATTCCCAGAACAATTCTTATTCCTTGCTTTACTAAAGCCTGACTCTTTAGCAAGAGCTGGTTTCAAAGATAAGATGTAATAAGATAAATAGAAATTCAATTACAGTGTTTTAAATTTCAAAATCTGGGAACTGAAAATAGTGATGTAAGTATGTGAAGGGTGAGGGATTAGAGGAGGGATTAAGTAAGCAAAACTCTCATATCTTAACAGGAAGTCAGTGTAAAAAAGTGTAAAGTTGGTATATCTTGAAAGGGCAGTACTATAGCAAATTATTTATCAATGTGGAGGCAACCATCAGAAAATTTAAAACTCTGAAATTTAAAAAGAGAAATGGTTTCTGGGAAAAAAAGGGACCAGGCTAGGGAGAAGTAGAAAAGGAGACTATTTCTTTTTGTCATAAACTCATCTTAACTTCTCAGTTTTTTCCCTGTGTGTATTTATTAATTGATAAAATTTTTAATGTTAAAGAGGTGGGAAAAATAAAGATTGTTGGCCTGTCTATAATGGAGATGGTTCAGAATTTCAAATCCATCTTAAATAGACAGAAATAAGCTCTGGAAGCTGTTCTGGAAACTGGCACATTACGTAACATCCCTGTCTCAGACTCCAAGGGAGGAAGCAAGACTCCATTGGTGGGTTACCCCTGGACTCCTGGACTAGGCAGAGGCCACTGCCTCCTCTGAATGCCCTCACAGGGACCCCACATGTGGATCACCTCGAGCATGTCTTTGCACTTTCTTACCATGCCCTTGCCAAGTTCAGAGTAGTTGGCACAGGATTCAGATGCTTTGGCTTGTTCTCTGCCCATCTCCTTACCCAACCTTCACCCTGCTTTCCTAGAAAATCAGAATCAGTCTTATCTCTACTCTCAAGGGATAAAGAAAACAACATCTCCATACCTTTAAGACCATGAGATTTGTTCTGAATGTGAGTCAATTTTTACTGTTCTGATAAGACAAGGATAGACCTTGATACTGAAGGTATGGAGACAGCACTTTTCCTGGGCTGAATTAGAGGAAATCAGAAGCTTCAAGGTATGTTTGTCTTTCTCTACCAAGTAAAGCTCTGAAGGTGACTGAAGCCTCAACAATGACCCAAGTCATAATAGGAGGCAAAAGGTGGCTACATGCGTCTTTTCCCCACCTTCACATTCCTGTACTCTTGGGTGAGAGTAACCAGCTCCTTTTTCCACATTCCTCTGCCGTGCTCAGTCCTAGTTCTGAAAGATGGTGGGTGTTCAGAGGAGAGGAATGAAGGAGTCTGAGGCTGGAAGATGTGAGGGAAGAAATGAGATCAGTTAGAACTTTTCAGGCTGCAGACATACTGGAGCCAGGTAAAGAATTACTGACATTTTAAAGGCAAGCTGCCCAGCACCTTTAACATGTCACTGAGTCAAATCTGGGAATTCCCAGAGGTGTCTCATATGTGCTCATGACAGTCCCCTCATCCTCTATTCTGGTTCTCCTGTTAAGATGTTTACTTCTTGGCTCACTTAGCAATTATAAAATGGAAGTGATAATTCTGGCCCATAAGAAAAATGCATGCAATCACTGAGCAAGTCAGAGGGAATATGCTCTGTAAAACCAAGGTATGGTCCTTTTCACAGTGTAGTACCTTGGACAGTATTAGGAAGTACTGACATCAACAAATGGGCTTATAAAATTTATCCAGCATATCATTTGGGCATATCATGGTGAGACTCTAATCCCAACCTTATGGATCAATATTGGTCCACTGGCACAACCATATGTGCCAACGGCACTATTTTAATAAATTACAAAGAACTATTACAGCAAATTTAAACTCAATTGAAATCCCAAATGATTACCGCTCAAATTCTAGCTCCATTTTTTGGCATCTGTGTGACCCTACAGGGAAGAACCTAGATTCTGTAGGTCCTGAAGCGTGTACAAGTTGGGGAGCCTTTTAAGAAAAAGAATATGAAATGCATAGATTCAAAATCAGTACAGAGGGACTTCACTGGTGGCACAGTGGTTAAGAATCCACCTGCCAATGCAGGGGACACGGGTTTGAGCCCTGGTCCGGGAAGATCCCACATGCCGCAGAGCAACTAAGCTCGTGTGCCACAAGTACTGAGCCTGCATGCCACAACTACTGAAGCCTGCATGCCTAGAGCCCGAGCTCCGCAACGAGAAGCCACCGCAATGAGAAGCCACCGCACCACAATGAAGAGTAGCCCTTGCTCTCCACAACTAGAGAAAGCCAGTGCACAGCAACAAAGACCCCATGCAGCCAAAAATAAAATAAATAAATAAATAAAAATCAATACAGAGACTTGGAAGAGGCTTGTATAAGTGAGAGGACTGAGCTTAAACTTTATTAGCTTCATTAGAGACCTGCCTCTAGGTACCTGGGAAAGTTACATGACTGTTCTGAACGATAGTATACTTACCTATAAAATTAGGATAATAATCATTACTCTGTGGAATTAAGGAATATATATATATATATATGATATATCTCTATATATAATTTTTGAGTTCCAGATGGTCTCAACACAAGATTTTATATATATATATGTAACTTGTTATGAATATTCAAATGTAGAGTCCATATAATCTAATGATTAGGTTAAATTTGTGTGTGTGTGTGTGTGTGGTACGCGGGCCTCTCACTGTTGTGGCCTCTCCCGTTGCGGAGCACAGGCTCCGGACACGCAGGCTCAGCGACCATGGCTCACGGGCCCAGCCACTCCGCGGCATGTGGGATCCTCCTGGACTGGGGCACGAACCCGCGTCCCCTGCATCGGCAGGCGGACTCTCAACCACTGCGCCACCAGGGAAGCCCTAAAATTTTTTCTTTTCATGATTTCTATCTGATTAATTGTGGTTTTATATGGATAGATCCCAATGGACACAGAGACTAGATGCTCAACAGCCAGTAACATAAATTCTCAGAATTGACAATAAAGCATGGAAATGGAGCAGCAGTTGTCAGATGGGATCTTGGCAAAGACAAGGAAAGCAATTTGAGGGACCAAGGTAAGTAGGGTGGAATGTTGCAGATTTGAATGTTAAGACCACTCCACTACCACATCACCCTCTCAAAAAGGGTTTTAACCAACACAGCCTCGCTTGAGCCTCATAGCCCCTATGAGGTAAATGTGATGCTCATCCTTCAGAGGGTCTTCTTAGCCAGCTCATTCCACAACCCACTTTACATGCGGCAGAGAATCGAGCCTAACACCTTCATCATCATTTATTGAGTGTCTCTCAAATGTCAGATTACAGTGCTAAGTGCTTCACACGTGTTTTCTCATTTAATCTTCCAAGTGCCATTATTTCTATTTGACACTGAACCATTGGAGCTGAAGTTCAATATCTTTCCAAAGATTTGCAACTAGTAAGTGTCTAGGCACCAACGATTTTTCTAACTCTGTTAACAGTCTTGGAGTCCATTTGGGACCCACAAAAGTTTTGGAACCAGAAGAGAAATTACTTGAGCCCTGGCCTGCATCTAAAACTGAATCCTTATCCTCTATAAGGGAGTATATTCTCCTCAAGAATTGACATGGATAACATCATTAAGACCACAGGTAGATGAGATCATTTCTGGGGCTGTGTCTTATTTGTCTCTGTATTGCTAATGTCTAGTACAGTTGCTTGCAAAGTAAATGTTGTGAGATGAGGGAGGAAAACGAATGCTTTGGTCATGTGACACATGAGGGGCAGGGCCAGGAAACCCAGATCTTCTGACTCTTGGCTATCGACGCTACTACTGTTGACACTACTGCTCCTTCTCTATGTCACTTTGGCTGCTGTAACAAAAAGACCCCAAATACAATGGTTTAAACACATAGAGGATTATATTCTTCTTATGTAAAAGTCCATGTAGTCAATTCAAGAGAAGAAGATGCAAAGGAAAGCAAATCCCTTTCCTGTAAACACCTAACCAGGAAGCTTTAGATATCACTTCCAGGCACATTCTACTAGCCAAACAGTCATATGGCCACATCCAGCCACAAGGAGTGCTGGGAAATGTAGTCTTTACACCCATCTAAAATTTCTATTAGCAATAAGACAGGACAATGGTAGTCCTGACCACGGAGGGGCAAGTCACTGTGTACAGTGGGAAAAGGACTAAACTCAGAGATGGGTATAGAGGGGTTTTCTCACCCACAAAATATAATAATAATCATAACTACCTTGACTCAGTTTTTTCAACTCTAAACAATAACAACAATGGTAATTAGCATTTACTGAGCATGCCCCATGCTCTAGGGGCTATACCATATACTTTACACGCATGATTTAATTCAATTTTCCCAACAACTCTCTAAGGCTGGCATTATTATTGTCCCTTTCATTTTAGAGATTAGGAAACCAAGCCTCAGAGGAGTTAAGTTGCCCGCCCCGCGTTCACAGTGAATGTGTGAGTCACAAAACCAGACCTGGGCTCGCTGACTCCAAAGCCCAAGCACGGGCTCTTTGGCTACACCTTAAGTGGAGATCATCGCAGTATCAGCATTGCAGGGTTGTTGGGAGCATGAAAGGAGATGTGACGGATGGAGCACACAGTAGGTCCTCTCTACCTTCCTCAAGGAAGGCAGTGTGTCTTGCTGGAGCTTTAGGCTCCCTTGTCTGAGTTGAGTAAAGAACCTGGATCCAGAATGGGGACCGTCCAGAAACAGTTCACAGTCGCTGGAGACAGGCTGGAGCCGAGAGGAGGAGGAATCAGGTTTGAGAGAGAAGAGGAAAAAGCAATAAACTGAAAAATCACAGCTCTGCAGGCAATGGAATCTATTACTCAGAGATTAAAATGTCACAAGGAGTACACGTCAGCTCCAGACTTTGGAAAATGTTTTTTTCCATCATAATTACTGCTCGCCACTAACACAGAAGACTATTTCCCTTCCTAGGGAGGAGCTTGCCCCACTTGGTGTCTTTCTAGCCTTCTGCAGACCCCAAGAGTTGCTTCTTACATTTGTTCAGAGTATTAACAATGGCCAACACCAGTAAGCACTTACCACGTACTAGCTACTTAGAGCTTATTAATCCTCCAATAACCCTGTGAGATGGACACTATTCATTTCGTCCTGTCTTACAGATGAAGAAACTGAGGCAGAAAGGTATTAGGTAACATGCCCTACCTCACACAGCTGGTGATGAGAGAATCAGGATTTGAACCCAGCTCATCTGTTCAGGAGTGTGATCTCAATCACTCCTCGAAATTTCCCTCTCACAGCCCAATTCTGTTCATGGGAAAGTGGGAAGCAATACAAGTCCTCCCAGAAAGAACCTGGCAAGTCTTCCCTTTTTTTCTTCCACATTGAAGCACAATGTGAGCCAAAAATCTGAGGCATGGAGGGAGTCCATGTCTAATGTCAAATCCAACCTCAGCTGGGGTTAGTAAACTAAATTAAGATTCATACCCAGTGGGATCTTACTAGCTAACCTTTAAAAATGATTTTGTAGAAGGATATTATTCAGTAGGTGAGATCATTAACAGCATGCATAGTGTAATTTCCATTAAAAAAATAAGTTTCTAAACACACACACACATAACTGGAAATTCACACATCAAATCATCATGAGTCCTTCTACCTGAATAGCAAGACTATGGACAGATTCGTTCATCTGATGGCTCTCCTTCCCCCCGTTTCCATCCAGATCCCTATATTTTTAAAAATCAAGTTTAATAGCCTTTATGTGACTGATTTATTTATTTTTTACTAGAAGAAATACCTTAAAGCTGATTTTAGCCTACCTGTGTCAGTGAATCTTTTTAAAAATATTTCCTTTTTAGATTGGGAAAAAAGGGAAAATTTAAAATAAAAATTCAGTATCAGAGCATTCATTTCTCAGATTTCTAAACAACAAATTAACACCTTATCGTTTATTCTGTGAAGTCATGTTTTTATTCATTTAAAGGAAGAAAAAAGTTGAAGAGGACAAGGAAGTATAACAAGAAAACAATAAGAAAGGAAAGGATGACCAAGAGACATCATATATGGAAGGCAAGCTGTCACCGGCCAGCATTCAAGAGCCTCCCAAATCTTGCCGGCATCTCCACTCACCAGGAAAACTCACAAAGGTGACTCAAGTTCAGGAACGATCACAGGCTGGTACCTGAAATCACCTGAATAAAAGCTGAGCATGGCTACCTCCTCAACAAACAAGGTACTGCTTCTTTCTCTTCTATTTTTTTGAACCAAAATTACACTAACAGAAAACTTGGAGGACAGCACAAAGAATTATTTTTTTTCTAAACCATTTGGTAGTTAAGTTGCCTAACTGATGGCCCATCACTCTTGAATACTTTCATGTGCAATCCCAACCATCAAGGACATCATCCTGTATAACCACAGTTCAAGCATCAAAATCAGGAAATGCACACTGATACACCACCATGGTCTAGTCCTCAGACCTCATCTGAGTTATGTCAATTGTCCCGATCACGTCCTGTACAAAAAAACGACTCAGTCCAGAACCGAGAAACAGTCGTTGTCTGTCTCTTTTCAGACTATTCCTTTAGCCTGGAATAGTTTCTAAGTCTTGTCTTTTGCAACCCGACACTTCTGAAGATTTCAAGGCCAGTTATATTGTAGAATGTCCCTCAGTTTGGGTTTGTCTCTGTGCTGTGACTTTGCTAAATTAACATTTGTTAGGTTGGAGCACAGGGTGCTGGATGGTGAGACGCGGTTCGACAACAGATCATAGGAGAAACTGACACAGAGAGACTTATGACTCGCAGGTCCCGGAGGAAGGACATGGCACCCCTTCAGGGGCCACCCGGGGAGGTGGATAAGCAGAGTGCAGACAGAGACAGCACCTGGGCAAGTGCCTTTCTTAGGGTCCAAGCGTGGAGTGCCTGGGGGTTCCCTGGGCAGGGCCACATTGGTCAGTTCAAACCAAAAGAGCAGGCAGACACTGAGGGCCTAACCCCTCAGGTTGTAGGTCTGGCAGGGAACCCAGAGAAAGGGTCAGCGAATCTGAGGTGGCCATGAGGAGAGGCTGCTCGGATTTTTGTTGCTGTGGAAGAATTAGCAAAGCGCTTTGACCACCACTGAGGACGTTTTCTTCCTGTGTGTGATAAACAGCAGGGCCAGGAGATGTGGGGAAACAGGAGGAGGTAAAAGGCATTAAAAGAAAACACATCGCAGGGAATTTAGCCTCACATTTGGAAATCATGTTCTCCTCCATCGTCGTAATTGAAAAGGCAGGGATCACATGCACACGTTATGGTTCCAGCGCTCAGAAGCAGGTGAGGCCAGGATAGTTTTCATCTGGATCTGCAGGCCAGTGTTCCGACAGAGCAGCAAAAGCCAACAGGCCTTCCTCATCCCGTCCCCAGGGCCGCCTCTCCTTTCCCCACTCCCTCCTCCTCCTCAACCTTCCTTTTTTCATCCTCCCAAAAGCAATTAGCCAAGATTTCAGTGAGACCGAACTTCAGGAAGAATGAGAGCCGCCCCAAGTTTTTGTTTTTAATTAAATTTTTATTGTGTAAAATATACATGTCATAAAATGGACCATTTTAATCATTTTTAAGTGTACAGTTTAGTGGCATTAAGTACATTGACGTTGCTGTGGAACAATCACCACCGTCCATCTACAGAACGTTTTTCATCTTGCAAAACTGAAACTCTGTCCCCATTAAACAATAACTCGCCATATTCTTCTCTCCCCCAGACCGTGGCAGCCACCATTTCATTTCCTGTCTCTGTGAGTTTGGTTACTCTAGGTACCTCATCTGAGTGGAATCATACAGTATTTGTCCTTTTGTCACTGGTTTATTCCAGTTAGCATAATGTCTTCAAGGTTCATCTGTGCTGCAGCCTATGTCAGAATGTCCTTTTTAAAGGATGAATATTCCATAAGATTTTAAAAGTTATGTAACTACAATGGTCTGCTAGGGCTGCAAAATATAGCAGGCTGGGTGGCTTAAACGACGGATATTAATTTTCTCACAGTTCTGGAGGCTGGAAGTCCAGCACTAAGGTGTCGGCAGGTTTGGTTTCCTCCCAGGCCTCTCTCCTTGCTGGCAGATGGCTGCCTTCTTGCTGTGTCTTCACATGGCCTTTCCTCTGTGTGCTTGCATCCCTGGTATTCAAATTTCCCCTTCTTATAAGGACACCAGTCATACTAGATTAGGGCCCATCCCAATAGCCTCATTTTAACTTAATCACCTCTCTAAAGGCCCTATCTCCAAATACAGTCACATTCTGAGGAACTGGGGGTTAGGGCTTCAACATATGAATTTGAGGGGGAAACACTTCAGCCCATAACAGTAACCTTCCTGAGAAACAAATTCCTCAACTGTAGGAAAATCACTGTGGCCACCCCATAGGTTGCTGGTTCAGAAGATGCCTATGAAGAGCTTGGCACAGCACTGGAGCATGGCCACCTCTCTATGAGATCAGCTAGCATCACTGTTTCGTTTTCCCAAATCCTAGTATGTGTCTTTCCAGCACATGTTGAGTGCACAGTTAACAGCGTGTGTTACTTCTTTCATCTTGGATTGGGTGGGGGCTTGGACAGTGAGAGGAAGGAGACCCAAGAACACATCACTGCAGGACAGGGAAAAGATGGGGAGGCTAACACAGACTTCAACTGCTAAGGTCTCCTGTCCCAGCCAACCTGAGATTTCACAGCTGCCTTATTTTCATGATGGGTGAGCATAACAGTTATAACTGACTGTGTGCCAGGCACTGAACTAGGCACTCTATAGAAGCTGTCTCATTTAATCCTCAGGTTGGTACTATTACTATCCCAGTGCTCAGATGAGAAAGCCGAGGCCCAGAGAATTTAAGTAACTTGCCATGTCATAGAGAGGCCAAGTGCTGGAGTCACCATTCAGATCCAGAAGTTCTGCATGGTGAGCCCAAGGGGGTCCAATGACCATTACATGAAAATTAAATATGAATATGAATAAAATGATAAAAGTACTTATATAATAAGGGGGTATGGTTAGAGGATAGGATATGGCTATTTTCCTTCATTTAAAATTTTCCGCTTCTTCAATAGTGTCTGTGGAATTCATTATTTTTAATTTAAATTATTCTAACACAAGACTTTGCATGCTGGGGTACTTCTCTCTGAAGGATTTTTTTTAAAAAAGTGCATACACCATCTATCAGGTATTGCTGCCTAAAGAATTGGCCTGTTTGTCCTCACCTGGGATTTTAAGAGCAAGCATCCACCTGCCCCCTTACAGCCCCATCTGTCTCCATCAATAATAGATTTTCAAAACACTGCTTTTTAAATTTTTTTCCTCTCTTTTTTTCCTTCCTCTCTTTGTTTTTAAAGAAATACATATGTGTGAGCTCATATCAACTTATCCTTGGAATATGTGTGTTGCAAGCTCTGGGCCCCTCAAGTTTCAATGTGATGGATGTCTTGGATTTGAAGAGTTCTGGGAAGAATCACAGAGGGTTGGGTTGTTTTGTTTGTTTTCCTAAACTGTAGACTATTTTATTCTCAAAGCAGTAAGAAAACCCTAACCTCACCACACCCACCCTTCCAAGCCAATTTCTAGGTTGTTCCTCTAAGAAATGCATGAAGTCCCACATAATTCCCTGGTGGTCCAGTGGCTAAGACTCCACGCTTTCACTGCTGAGGGTGCGGGTTCGATTCCTGGTCAGGGAACTAAGGTCCCGCATGCTATGCGGCATGGCCAAAAAAAAAAAAAAAGAAAAAAAAAAAACAGAAAAATAGTTGGTGAAGTCCCTATAAAGGACAGTAAGAAAATCCCTTCCTCTGCAAATTGTCTAACTTTCTGGATTCCATTGGAAGAACCATCTTTTTAATTTCTGACTTCTTTGCCCTGAACCTTGGACAGATTTTGATCTTGTATGATTGAATTTGCATGGGATATATAACATTAGAAGTAATTAAGTCTCCTCAATGCTCTCTCAACATGACCCAATCTTACTTTTTCAGCTCCATGGAGATCTCAATGACATCTCCAGCTCACTCACCATGTCTACACCATAAAACCTACTGGTTTCACAGCTAGTTACACAGCTCCTGAGAGGGTGGACTTTGACACACCTTATCAGGTGACTGCTATGCTGGCCACAGCTGCCACTCCAAGCCAAAGACGTCCAATATGGGCCAGACCTAAGGCAACTGTGAGGTGGTCTGAGCTGAGAATGCATCCTAGTTGGGAAGCCCCACACTAAATGGTAAATATGCAGTCTGATCATCTTGAATGCTGGACGCAAAGAATATAACCACAGCACAGAGGCAGGAAGAGGAAAACTAGAGACAGAATCAGAAGCAGAGAGAGTCCTGAGCAGGGAAGACTCACTAAGCAAAGAACAATGGTTTCTCCTCTTAAGAGAAGACTAGACTATAGTAACTGGAATTGCTGTGGTCTCCCGCATAGTTTTCCAGTTGTCCATTAGGACTGAATGTGTAGCTGCTGAGATGGTTTTCTTTGCTAACTCACTGCACACGTGTATTTCTATCAAAACCTCCCATCTCTTGCGGTGTTCTTAAGTGTATCATTTTTTTGTTTTGGGGTTTTTGTTTTTTGGTAATTGGAAAAAGCCCAACACCTTATGTAAAAATGAATTCATAATCCTCTCTCCCAGACCTCCTCTTTCTCATTCATTGCCTATGTCTACTTTTGGTATCACCATCCCAGTTTTTCGATTTCTCCCAATACCTTACCAGTCTGTCAATCCATTTGCCAGGTCCTCTCAATTCTATCTCCACAATACAGCTCCAAGATAATCAGGGTTGGGTAAATATTCCTCTCACATAGCACTACCCCCCAACCCTTCACTCTTGGCAGACATCACTTATTGATCACTGCACTCTTTCCCACTTACCTAAGCAAGGCTAAAAGCCATAATAGATCTACTCCTTGAATGTTTATTTTATATATAAGGTATCGTGCTAAGCATTTTGCATGCCTTATCTTATTTCTCATAGAAACCCTGTGAAAATACTCTTGGTTTTTTCATTGTATAGGTGAGAAAACTGAGGCTCAGAGAGTGAGGAGAAATACCCTGGTTCCTCCCCTCCTCCAGTCGTCTGGTCTTTCTCTGTGGCTACCCACCAATGGAACTCAGCTGGAATCAGTTGGCAGGGGAGCCAGGGAAATAAAGTTTGCAGGAGTTAGCTCCTTGTGGTGCAGAGCAAAGCAGAAGAAGAACAGGGATTGGATCTGAGACCCGACAGAATGCCTGGTGAGAAGCTTCTTCTGATTTCACAGCCAAAAGGAACGTGTCCTGACTCTCAAAGATGATAGCACTTGATCCAGAAATTTCCTTCTGCACTGAACACTATTTATCATATTTGCTTGTGTATATAATATATTATTTGCAAGTCTTTTCTCCTTTGGTCGATAGCCTGTAAAATTCTCTTGGGTAAGATACAAGTGCGAATTATAATCACTCCTGTCGTAACGGTTAGCCCCACTCCTTGCTAAATAAATATTATTTAATGAGGAATGATGCATTTTCAATGCCTGTGCTTCTTTAGACTAAGGAGTATAGCAACATGTCAGGAGGGTATGCCAACTACAAGACAAACACCTTACATTTCCCTGGAGAGTCAATTTCACAGTGTGGTAAGTAACTTTAAACACAATTTCTACATGAAAACAAAAAATGAAATCAAACAAAATGTACATGGTTTTCTTTAAGACAAATTACTTCAAAAAATACTAGGCTCTCTATGTATTCATTTTTAAATTCTTTTGTTTTTCAACAAGTACTGACTGAGCATTTTCTATATGCCTGGCACTGTTCTAGACAGACCTGATTCCTGCCTTCAGGGATCTTACAGTCTAGTGCAGAATTCTATAAAGAACCGACAGCAAATGTTTTAAGCTTCCTGGGCCAAACATTCCTTGTTGCATTACTCAACTCTTCCTTTTAATATGAAAGCAGCCACAGACAACACCAAAATAAACGAGTTTTTATGTTCCAATAAAACTTCATTACAAAAACAAGCAGCAGGCAGGACTCAGCCAATGGGTCATAGTTTGCTGATCCTGTCTAGCAGGGAAAACAGACATTAAATAATTTAGGACGACACACTGTTAGAGAATAATATAAGATGCTCTATGGGCAAAGCTAGGGTAAGACACCTAGCCCAGGAGCAGGACCAGCTTTGTGGGTGTGCAAGCAGGGCCACTCAGAAGGGACAGCGTGCTTGGTTTAATGCTCTGTTGTCAGCATCCTGAAATTCTTAATTATGTTATATTTGAATTTGTGAAGTCAGAAAGGACAATGGAGCAAGCGTGTGAGCAGAGCTGCTGTGCCAGGCGTTAGTGCACACACGTGGGGGCTGGAGCACATAGGCATGGCAGCGGGCAGCACCAAGCACCTGGCCTGGCCTTCTGGTGAGCATGTGCACACCTGGGGCTGTCCAGAGCCCCTCGGAGCAATGAGGGCAGCCCTGCCTGGGACCTGGACCCAGATTGGTTGATGGCGGCAGCAGCAATAGCAGATGCAGTGGTGGTGGCAGCCGTGGCAGCCGTGGGAGAGTGGAGCGGTGCCAGGGGCAGTGCTGGGACGCGTGGTGGGAGACTGGCTAACCCATTTCTCCCCAGAGCCTGTCCCTGTGGCACAAATATTAACTCCCTAATATGAGCACCACGACACTCAGGCACTCAGGTGGTAAAGCTTGTCAGTAACTGATTACAAATTAAGGGTGTACACACTGACATTGCAATAAAGCATATCAGGGACTTATTAAAATTCTTCAAAGAATTTAGAATTTCTGGGTTTGAAAACTGTTACAGCATTGCAAACCAAACATACATGGGCTTAGAAATAGAAATTAAATGTAAAGATTGTTCCATTCAATGGAATAGAACACTGTCCTCACACAAAGCTTCAGATAAACAATTAACAAGGAATACAATATGTAAATGAATTTTCTTACATTTGAAGATAGTGATAGAATGCATATCAGGCATTTTGAATTATATAAAAATCATGAAGCCACTTTGGGTTTCTTGTAGATTTTCACAAGTTGCAGGAACTGTCCGAAAATACTGTATACAAAAATAAACTCAAAATGGATTAAAGATCTAAATGTAAGGCCAGAAACTATCAAACTCTTAAGAGGAAAACATAGGCAGAACACTCTATGACATAACTC
>NC_041219.1:27453902-27468604 GCF_002837175.3 Physeter macrocephalus
TAAAGAAGATGTGGCACATATATACAATGAAATATTACTCAGCCATAAAAAGAAACAAAATTGAGTTATTTGTAGTGAGGTGAATGGACCTAGAGTCTGCCATACAGAGTGAAGTCAGAAAGAGAAAAACAAATACTGTATGCTAACGCATATATATGGAATAAAAAAAAAAAACCATGGTACTGATGAACCTAGTGGCAGGGCAGGAATAAAGATGTGGACATAGAGAGTGGACTTGAGGACATGGTTGTGGGGAGGGAGAAGCTGGGGTGAAGCAAGAATAGCATTGACATATATACACTACCAGCAAGAGGGAAGACATATGGGAACATATGTATATGTATAACTGATTCACTTTGTTATAAAGCATAAACTAACACACCATTGTAAAGCAATTATACTCCAATAAAGATGTTAAAAAAAAGAAAATACTAATTAACGTTAAATTTGTGTCTAAAAATCATATAATTAACTGATAAGGTAATATAAATGATATATGTAAATAGCACTTATTTAATTATTTATAAATAATATAAATTTGCATATTAAATTCAGAATTACATGAAACTGATTTGTATAAAGAGTTAACTCTTTGTAGAAAATAGTTCCACAAGAATCATCACCTCTAGATGTACTGAAATTTATATTTCAAAATAATTTACCAGATGTGTATCCCAATGTTGTCATAGCCTATAAAACTCTCTTATCTGCTCCGGTAACAATTGCATTAGTAGATTTTAATTGTCAAAATTAAATTTACCAAAAAATATTTGTAATTTTACATTTGCCAACAGCAACTGACGTTGCTTTCAATTATATAAATTGAAAATTAAGTTATTAAAAGTACACATTTTTATGACCTAATGAATGAATATGTAGGAAGGCAAACCAGAAGAATCTCGGTATCATTAATCAGTATTATTCATTGTATTATATAAAATTATGACATCAAAATATGTTTTACCATTAAAAAACCATATGTATTGTTACTCATGTATCACTACACTTATCACATTTTATAAATAATAAAATTAGTATAATATAATATTTTAAAAGGAAAAGCTTTATATTTTACCTTTAACTGCCCTTTTTTCCCTGCTTTTCGAACAAGGGGTCTGTACTTTCATTTTGCCTTGGGCTTCACAAATTATGCAGTTGGTGCTGTCCAGGAATCCAGGAAAGCTTTCCTGAGGAAATAAGTAGAAAAGCCCAAAAGCAAGAGAGAGCTTGTCACACTAGGGCTGTGCTTCTCAAAGGGTGGTCCCTGTACCAGCAGCATGGGCATCACCTGGGATCCTGTGAGAATGGCAGATTCTCAGGCCCCACCATGGAAAATAGGGGGTGTGGGGGGAACCCCTGCAATCTGATTTTACACTCCCCCCAGGTGGTCCTGATGCCCCTCAAGTCCGAGAGGCACTGCTACAGGGGGACTGAGAGAAGAACAGTGGGTGTGTTGGGAGGTGGGGGAGGAGCCAGGACCAGGTTCTTAGGACAAGGAGGAGAAAATGGAGGTTTTTAAGCAGGAGTAAAAGCACAAGGTCCTCAAGCGTCAGTACATCCCACCCCAATCCCCTTCCTGATCTCGTCTTCTACTGCTCTCCGTCCGCCTCAGCCACACGGCCGTCCTCTGACATGTCAGGCAGTCTCCTGCCTCAGGGCCTTTGCGCCAGTTACTTCCTCTTCTTAGAATGTCTTCACCCCAGAGCCCTCTTGCATTCTTTGGATGTCTGCTCAAATGTTACCTTCTCAGGAAGGCCTTCCCTAGCCGCCCTATTTAAAATCATCCCCTCAATGCACACATACACATACTCACACCTTGATCCCCTCTTCCCTGTTTTATCTTTCTCCCTCGCACATACCAACATCTAATATATTATACCACTTTCTTATTTTTCGGGTTAAGTGTCTATCCTCCCCCATTCCCCACTGGAATGCTAGTTCTACAAAAGTAGTGGTTTTATTCTGTTTCATTTACTGATATACTCCCAGGGGCCTAAAAATACTGGTAGAGAGGGAACACTCAATAAATATTTATTGAATGAACAAATGAAGAGGTTTCAATTCAGGTAAATACATGACTATAATTAATAAGAAAGGGGTTCTCATAACCTGGTTAATAAAGTTGCTAGCAGTTGTTCTTGAGGCTATGAGCTGGGTTTATTCATGGAGGTAGAGACCACCACAGCTCTGGGAAGGGAAAACCCATGTGCCCCCTTCACCTCCTCGCTTGCAGGGGTTGAGGCCACATTACTATCCTGCCCAAAGGACTGTGAGTAGAAGAGGCACGACCAGACCATGGATGTTAATGGGAGTACCTCCTCCACTTCTTCCGTCTCATTTGGCTGTGACCATGCACGTTTGTGTGGAGCCACAAGGTCAATGCAGAGAGGAAAGTTCCTTAGGCTTTCTGTGAGGGAGAAATAAACCTTTGTTGTGATAACAGCACTGAGATTTCAGGGCTTATTTGTTACTGCACTGTAGCCTAGCCTAGCCTGACGACTAGAGTCATTATCAACAAGCAGAGATAGAGAGCAAATTCAGAAAAGTTGAATCTTCTGAGCAATTCTACTATGAAGGATATGTATTTGGTAGCTTTAAGGAAGATCCTGGACCTTGTCCACAGGTGGAAGTATACAAAAATGCCACCTGACAATGTTCCAGTTCTAAAAGGCAGAAACTATGAAATGAACACATAAAAGTGTACAGAGGCAGAATCTATAAGTATGGACTATGGATCAGTCTGTCTAGGTTTGAATCTCAGCTGTCCCACTTACTGACCTTGACCAAGCTAATTAGCCCTCTGGGCCTCAGTTTCCTCACATGTAAATAAGGATAATAATATTAACTACTTTGAGAATTGTTAGAGGATTGGATGAAGTAAGGGAAGTAAAGTACTGGGTTCTCAGTGCTTGACACAAACTCATTAAATTTTCACAGCAACTCCATGGGCTAGATACTGTGTTTACCCCCGTTTTATAGATGATGAAGCAGTTGCACAGAGAGATTAAATAACTTACCCAAGGTCATACAGCTAGTAAGTAATGGAGCTGGGATCTGACCACTGCAGTCTGACGGGAGGGACGGGGATGAATCCTGAGCTGGAAGTTAGGCGGACTGGAGGCAAATCTCAGCCCCAGCATTCACTAATCAGTTGACTCTGAAACAGCAACTTAAGTTTTTGCGGTCGTGATTTCTCTATTTCTTAAATTAGGGAGATCGTAATATGAAAAATAATAGTAATCCCTACAACATCAGGCAGTTGTTGAAGGCCAGCTGGGATAGTGTTTATAAAGCACCTCCCACATGCCTGGCCCAGAGGAGATGCTTGCTGAGTGTTAGCTACTGTTGTAATGACAACATCCCGGGTGGCCACAGTCTGAGCAGCTGTCTGGGATAGAGTCACAATATGGCGGGGCTGCTGGTCAGTCTCTTCTGCTCCTCACTGGAGTTTATGGGGAGACCTAGTCCCTTGCTCTGGTATCACACATCTAATATAATAGTGCAGCCCCAGGTAACCGAGGGCAGCCCCATTTCCATTCCCCAGGATACATGTGGGATGGGGGGCTCCAAAGCAGGGTCCCCTGCATCCCACCACCACCACCTTTTCCCTACGAGGCCTGCCTCTCTCATCCCCCTAGAAGCCTATTAAGGCTTCTCTCTTTGGGTTAGGCCAACTTGGCCACCTATCTGCAGGTCAGAGAACAAGGGGATTAACAACTCAGGAAATCTCTGCTGTCTGCATGCACGCCCTGCTCCTCACCACTTTCACCCCGACGCAAAAGAAGCTACTGATTTTCCAAATCGTCATCAACAACAAAAAAGTTCCATAGAATCATGACAACCGGCTCTGTTGTATCGTTCAGATGCCAAGTCTTTGAAAATCCACAATCCTCTGATGACAGCAATGTGGGCGTGGGTGAGTGGATGGGGGACAGGTCTTAGGGTTGGATATAGTCTTAGGTTTGGTTTCAACCTGCCTCCGGGGTAATATTGGCCTAGATGCTGCCATCATAGCTTGAGGACTCATTACTCCCTAGTGGCCACTGTGGGTTTTACCAGATAGAACAAAGAGCAGCAAAAGATGCAGGAACAGTGGTTAGCTAAGGAAACGGCATTTCCCAGGGAAACAGCATTTCCCAGGGAAACAGCATCCTGTGAACTGTCACAGCATTTTAGGTCTTTCAGAGATGTTCCTGTTTTCATCTTTCCTCAGTACTTCCTGTTTCTCTTTCACTTAGTTTCTTTCTCCTTCACTATGCCCATCTCCCTTTGTTCTTCTTTTTTTTTTTTTTTTTTTTTTTTTTTTTGCGGTACGCGGGCCTCTCACTGTTGTGGCCTCTCCCGTTGCGGAGCACAGGATCCGGACGCGCAGGCTCAGCGGCCGTGGCTCACGGGCCCAGCCGCTCCGCGGCATGTGGGATCTTCCCGGATCGGGGCACGAACCCGTGTCCCCTGCATCGGCAGGCGGACTCCCAACCACTGCGTCACCAGGGAAGCCCTCTCCCTTTCTTCTTGATCTTCCTCTCCCCTTCCTTGCTACCCTCCTCCTTCCCTGCCTTCCTCCTCTAACAGCTATGATCTTTCATATGTGTTGAATCTGTACTGCTGTTCCCTGTTATTAACTAGGACAATTTATCCCCCCAGATAGAAGTGACCAGATTTAACAAATAAAAACACACAGCGCCCAGGTAAATTGGACTTGTAGATAAACTTATACCAAAAAGATTATTTGTTGTTTTTCTGAACTTAAAATTTACTTGGACATCTGATAGTGTATTTGGCAGCCCTACCACCAACTAATTGTAGGTCAGTGTGGGTCTCGAATAATGTTTGTCCTGTGAATCAGTGGCTTTTAGAAATGAAATAGATGTCCCATACTTGCTCTGTGGTAAACTTCATAACGCTATTATTATTTTTAAAAGGTGAGGAACCAATATTCCCTGAACCCTCCACATAGCAGTTTTTGATTTCTTGCTTTTTTATAATGCCTACATCTTCAAGGAGCTTTTCTTTGAAGGCAGCTGGCCTTCTTAGGGCATCCCCAAGCCTGGCAACCCCTGGGCAACCCCCCAGAGGCTGGAGAAGGCCATAGCTCAGAGAGCAAAGCGTTCCAAGTGGTCAAATTTCAACAGGAATGTCAGGCCTCTGTGAGGGGGAAGGTTACTTCAGCAGGGGGTGAGGGGAAGTGTGGATTATAATATTTTTCTCTCGTTATCACATCTTTGCCTCTTATTTGCTATATCCCCACAGTCACAGTGTGCGTGGGGTTGGTGGGGTGGAGTGGGGAATACTCCCCCTTTCTTATGTTCCTTTGGCGCTATTTGCGAGTGAAGCTTACAAGAGAAGGAGTGATGGCCAAGGCTCCCCAGATGACACTGAGGTCAATGACTGCTGACAGTTAATACCTAGTTAATACCTGGCCTCCAAGCTGGATAGCCTTCCAGTCTGCTGGTGTCTGAACAAACACAGCAGGCACTTAAAGGCCACGGGGTTGCATGAGGTCAGCAGGGCCCGACCTTCTGAAAGGTGTGGTCATCTCCCCTCCACACTGAGAACATTTTTAAACGACTCCAGAAGCTACAGCTCCTCTTCCCCAAGGCATTGCCAGGGCCTGCAGCCAGGCCCTGCCGTTTCTGAGTGGCGTGGTCCAGGCCGGGCTTTCTGCTCTCCCTGCTGGAGGCCCGCCATCCTTATTGAGTGTATTTCCAAGAAAGCAGTTGACAGGCTTGGCAGTGCTATTCCTGGAAATGTTCAATAGGCCATCTTCTGGCAGGGGCCGCTGCTGACGGATGGGTCGGAAGGGGAGACCACGTGCTCAGCGCCATCTCCACCCTGGCCTATTCCCAGGTGCCTCTGAGCAACAGCCGTCCCCAAATACCACGGGCTGTCAGCTGGCGGGGGTGGGGGGGTGCTGCGGGCCTCTGCGGGACTCACTTCCTCCCTGGCAGAGCGGCTGCCAGCAAGCTTGCTGCTAAATGAAGACAGGCGTCCTGTGACTATAAATTATAACACACAGCAGCTCCAGCTGATGCACTGCCTGTCCCGCAGGAAACTCCACAGGGGACACTTGCCCGCTGCCAAAGGGCATTCTAGACAGTGGCTTCAGCTCTTGTGGCAGCCTCGGGAGAGAGGCCAAGCCTGTCGCTGGGCAGAGGAGCCCTGGCAACTCCCAGAGGTTGGAACTTCCGTCTGATGTGGGGCGCAGTCCCAACCTTGGCTTTTCTGCCTCTGCACTATTAACCTTTAGGGCCAGATACTTCTTTGTGGGAGGAGTCTGTGCACCGTCAGATGTTTAGCAGCATCTTTGGCTTCCGCCCACTGGATGCCAGTAGCACGTGTACCTGCGCCCTCCTCCGCCAGTTGTGTCAACCAAAAATACCTCCAGACATTTCCAAATGTCCCCTGAAAGGCAAAGTTGCCGTTGGTTGAGATCCGCTGGTATACAGGAAAGGAGAAGGGGGCCTTTTGAGGGTGATGCCAGAAAGAGAAAGACAGAATCGCAGAATTTGGTCTCCCTTTGAGCCGTGTGATGCCAGGCAAGTCAGAGAAACCTTGGGCCTCAGTTTTCTTATCTCTAAAATGGAAAGAAACAGAACGGCAAACTAAGGGAGAGGGGAGATCAGTTGAGATAATGCATGATAGGCACTTTGAGAGGTATTAAAGCACCACAGAGAACATAATAGCAGTAGATTACCTGATGCTTGAATCCTTCCCTACCTCAAAGGGTCTGGCTCCCTTTGAAAGGAAAAAATAGCTGAACATTTATAAAATTCCCAAGACTCTTTAAAAAGAAACAAATACTTTAGAAAGCTTTTCTCTTTATTATTATTTTTTCTTCTGAATTCAAACAAGATTAAGTATGCTATGACTGCCTGAGGTTAATGAACATGATTTTTTTCTTATCTTCCTTGAAAGAGGTTTTGTATCTTTTCTTTTTTTTACCAACATCCTAGAAATTGCACCCCTCCAGTGAAAGAACAGAAAGTAAGAATGGGAGGGTCCTTCTATTTTCTTCATAAAATTAGTACCTTTTTCTTTATAATTTATAACAAAACCAAGAAATGAAACCCCACAGCCCTATAGAAAGACACTGTTGCTTTAAATGAGCTTTGCTGTTATATAATTCTCTGGCTGACTTCACCCAGCCAGCTTTCAAGGAACTGTAAAGAAATCTTTAAACGCTAATATTTCTCTTATTCACACTGGCAGAAAAACACAAAGGAAATGGGCAACCTGAACTACCTCAGTGGTTAAAAGTGAAGAGCCAAGTCCTTGACGACAGGGCTACATATGCCACCCCTGCACCGGCCCTAGTCTTGGGGTCCTTGTCAAGCTCCAGGCAGCCATGGCCCTTCCTTTGTGGCTGCTGTCCATTGGAAGATCCAAGGCCACATTTGCTTTGGGAAACAAGACACTGTAATTAATCAAAGAAAACAAAAACAGCTTCTTTTCCATAATGGGCCCATCGAAGGGCTTTTCTAGGAAAACCCCGATCAAGCTGTTCCTTCTATTTACCTAAAGGCTAACAGCCAAGGGACGGGGTTGGAGGGGTGTGTGAGGAGGTATCCATGGAAGTTTATTCCCAAATAGTCCTTTCCCAGAAAAAGACTTCATTGTGCTAACTCAAAGCGCTGAGCATCAGCTAACAGCAGGGGCCCCGTGGAAGAAATCAAGTCTCCTCTTTCTGAGGCATCACTGATCCTGTACCGACCCAAGAACTCACCTTCTTCTACAGAATTCTTCTGATCAGACAGGATCCCCAGAGGGGACCTGGGAAGTGAGACTCTGAACCAAACTAATGAAGAAGTGTCAGAAAAAGCAGCCAAGCAGCACTGTAGTAAAACCAACTCTTACCACATGCTTACCTCGTTAGAAGTAAACACAGTGTAATTCTGGCACAGTGGTTCCCCCTTACCCGGGAGGGATACATTTCAAGACGCCCCAGGGGATGCCTGCAACCTCAGATAATACTATATATATATATATATATATAATAGATAATATGTTTTTTCCTACACGTAAATACCTGTAATAAAGTTTTGTTTATAAATTAGGCACAGGAAGAGAATATCCCAATTGCCAGCATCACTACCCTTGTGCTTTGGGGCCATTATTAAGTAAAAGAAAAGTTACTTGAACACAAGCACTGTGATACTATGACAATTGATCTGATAACCAAGACACTTACTAAGTGACTAACTAACAGGTGGGATGCGCTGGACAAAGTGATGATTCTCATCCCAGGCAGGATGGAGCTGGATGATGCAAGATTTCACCATGTGACTCAAAATGGCATGCAATTTAAAGCTTATGAGTTGTTTATTTCTGGGATTTTGCATTTAACATGTTCAGACTGAGGTTGTCTGTGGGTAACTGAAACCACGAAAAGCAAAAGCATGGATAACGGAGGGGTTACTGTGCTAGGTAAAGACAGGTAGGGTTGGGACTAGGGTGAGGAGGGTGAGGCATCACCTCTGGTGTAACATTTAAAGAGACCAAATAAACCCAGCCATCAAATAAATAATATAAATAACATTTTAATGCAATATTTAAAAAAATCAAAATTAATGTCAAAAATTCATGATGAACAAAATATCAAAATTTAAAAACAGGATCTGGTTTCACAAGTATTGTGTGTTCCCAGTGACCAGCACTTGACTTCGAATGGACTCATAGGTCTCGGTGAAGCAGGGTAACCAAAGGAGCCAGGATTCAGAGTCAGAGACAGAAGATCAGCCTATGGCCATGTGGCTTCCAGCATATTCTCAGCCTCTCTGAGCTCTGGTTCTCATTTGTAGAGTGGGCTTAATATTGGCCTCACCTGCCTCACAGGGGTTGTTAGGACCAAATAAGGTCTTGTTCACCAGAGCATTTGATAAACTGTTTATCTTTGAAAAGATAAAGTAACCTAAGGCATCCTTGAAATGGATAACAGAAAGTACAATAATAATACTGGAAATTGTAGTAGAAGGTGATATGGGACATACTTGGGGAGGGAAGGAGAGAAAAGGCAGGAGAGAAGAAAAGGATGAAGGGGTAGGGCAGGCTGTGTGCTGGGAAGTGGGAGGAGCCCAGATTCCAGATTCTTACCTGAATTCAAGTCTCTGCTCAGCTATTTACAATTTGCAGAGCTTCGGCCCCTTTTCCAGCCTCTCTGAGCCTCAGTTTTCTCATTCTTAAAATGGGGACAATAATGGATTGACCATGTGAAATAACGTGTACACAGCACCCAGTATGGTCTGGTACAAATTAGGTGTTAACCCCTTTCACCACACACACACACACACACACACACACACACACACACACACACACACACACACACACCTCTCCCTGCTTGCTTACACCCACACCCCAGACTTCTCCCGTGAAGAGTAAAGAAAGGGTGAGAAGGAGAGAAACAGGAGAGGAAGGAAGAATATAAGCCAAGATTGGAGGAGGTAAGAGAATAGAATAGAGAGGGGGAAAAGAGAGAGGAAAGGAAGAGAAGAAAGTGGGGACACTCAGTCCTGTCCTAAGCTGAGAGCTCTCATAGGCAAGTCAGTTCAAGTTTCCTAGGAAACACCCATAGAAAGAATCAAGCTCAACAACATATTTAAGATTTACCTGTGATGACACACATACCTCTGATTCTTTTGTTTTACCTGATGTAGAATATTTTAGAACATGCCTCCATTTACATATCCATTCTCTCAAGGGTAGACATTTAAGTTGCTTAAGGGCGCTTTGATTGTAAGAGTAATACTTCATTTCTTAAGTTGGGTGGAAGGTATGGAGAAGTTCAATATACTAGTTTCTTGTTTTCTATGTCTGAAACAGTTGAGCTCATCTAGAACTCCTACTGATTTGGTCAAACTTCCAGGCTTTGCTCTTCACTTCAGAGACAGGTGGGATTTCTGGGGGGTGGATGAAACACATCCACATGAAGGGTCTGAGTAGAGTGGGCACACTGCCGGAGTCTGCCCAGCAGCCACACTGCCACACAAGGGGACCATGCGCCTAGTGGCTCTGCCTGTCCAGCGGAGCGAAGGTCAAGCCACACTGACTGAGATGCCGCTAGCAGGCCTGCAGCTTCCCAGACAGACACCGCTACCTGAGATCTTGCCCTGCCTGGAAGCCCAAGGCCAGGCCCCACAGGCAGTTCCAGATCCAGTGCTGGGATTCTGTGGAAGCCTTGGATGAGAGATGCTGAAGGGAAAACAGTTTTCTCCACTAACATCTGAGCTCCTCTGAATCAAATCTCTGTACCTTTCATAATGGAACAAAGGGGGAAAATGTTTGTAAGCTTGGGGGGCTGACAGTCACAGTTGATCCCCTACAAGTCAGTCTGTGCATTTCCTTCCTAAGGAACTGGAGAAATAAGAAGTGCCAGGAATCCAAAAGAATAAATCTTCTGGAAACTGTTCCTGTTTGCCTTTGGAATGTCTTGATCCTTCAGTAGATTTGTTTCTTAGAGACTGTTTGCTTTGGCTACAATCAAAATTGGTCTGCATTCCCCAGCATCCACCTGCTCTGTGGGATGATTGTCTTCCCTCAAGCAGCTATGAGGGCTGAGTACCTGCCCCCAACAGACAGCCTGTTACATGGACAATCCACTAAATCATGACTTGGGGCTGGGATTTAGGGAAGGGACTAGGGTGAGGCAAGTGAGGTGCTCACCTTGGACACAAAGGTTAAGGGGACATCCAAAAACTCAGAAATTGAGATAAGTAATATTTTAATGAAACATTTAAAAAAATCAAAATTAATGCAAAAAAATCCATGATGAACAAAATACCAATATTTCAAATAAAGACGGGGTCTATGCAGAATTAAAGGAGCAATAAAGAGTTTTACAGACAAGCAAAAGCTAAAAGAGTTCACCACCACTAAGCCAGCCTTATAAGAAATGTTAGGGGCTTCCTGGTGGCGCAGTGGTTGAGAGTTCGCCTGCCGATGCAGGGGACATGGGTTCGTGCCCTGGTCTGGGAAGATCCCACATGCTGCGGAGCGGCTGGGCCCGTGAGCCGTGGCTGCTGAGCCTGTGCGTCCAGAGCCTGTGCTCCGCAATGAGAGAGGCCACAACAGTACACAAAAAGTAAAGAGAAAGGGGTCAAAACATAACACTAAAGACAGTCATCAAACCACAAAGGAAGAGAGCAAGAGAAGAAAGAAACAAAGAAGAACTAAAAAAGCAATCAGAAAACAAAATGGCAATAAGTACCTACCTATCAATAATTACTTTAAATGTAAATGGACTAAATGCTCCAATTAAAAGACACAGAGTAGCTGAATGGTTTAAAAAAAACAACCCAAGATCCATATATATGCTGCTTACAAGAGACTCACTTCAGATCTAAAGACATACACAGGGTGAGGGAATAGAAAAATACATTCCACGAAAATGGAAATGAAAAGAAAGCCAGGGTAACAATACCTACATCAGATAAAACAGATTTTTAAACAAAGACTCTAAAAAGAGACAAAGAAGGGCACTACATAATGATAAAGGGATCAATCCAACAAGAAGATATAACACTTATAAATATATATGCACCCAACATAAGAACACCTAAATACATAAAGCAAATATTAAAAAGGGAGAAATTAATAGTAACACAATTATAGTAGGGGACTTTAACACTCCACTTACATCAATGGACAGGTCATCCAGACAAGGAAACACTGGCCTTAAATGACACGTTAGATCAGATGGACTTAATATATATATGGAACATTCCATCCAAAAGCAGCAGAATACACATTCTTATCAAGTGCACATGGAACACTCTCAAGGACAGGTCACATGCTAGGCCACAAAACAAGGCTCCATAAATTTAAGAAGGCTGAAATCATATCATCTTTTCTGACCACAATGGTATGAGACTAGAAATTAACTACCAGATAAAAACTGGAAAAAACATAAACACATGGAATCTAAACTATACTAAAAAACCAATGGCTCACTGAAGAACTCAGAGGAAATCAAAAAACATCTTGAGGCAATGAAAATGGAAACTCATTGTAAAATCTATGGGACGCAGAAAAAACTGTTATAAGAGAGAAGTTTATAGTGATACAGGTCTACCTCAGGAAACAAACAAATAAAAAAATCTCAAATAAACAACCTAACCTTACATCTAAATGAACTAGAAAAAGAAAAAAAAACCTAAGTTAGTTGAAGGAAAGAAATAATAAAGATGAGAGCAGAAAAAAATGAAATAGAGACTAAAAAAAATTTAAAAATATCACTGAAACTAACAGGTGGTTCTTTGAAAAGATAAACAAAATTGATAAACCTCAGCCAGAGTTATCAAAAGAGAGAGAGAGAGAGAGAGAGAGAGAGAGAGAGAGAGAGAGGGCCCAATCAATAAAATCAGAACTGAGAAAGAAGAAGTTACAACAGATATCACAGAAATACACAGGATCATAAGAAATTACTATGAACAATTATATGCCAACAAATTGGACAATCAAGAAGAAATGCATAAATTCCTAGAATCATACAATCCTCCAAGACTGAATCAGAAAGAAATAAAACAGCTGACCAGACCAATTACCAGTAATGAAATCTAACTAGTAATAAAGAAAAACACCCAACAAAAGTCCAGCATGAGATGGCTTCACAAGCAAATTCTACCAAACATTTAAAGATTAGTTAACACCTATCCTTCTCAAACTATTCCAAAAATTGAAGAGGAAGGAATGCTTCCAAACTTATTCTGCAAGGCCAGCATCACCCTGAATCCAAAACCAGACTAAGACACCACAAAAAAAGAGAGAAAATTACAGGCCAATATCACTGATGAATATGAAGGCAAAAATTCTCAACAAAATATTAGCAAATAGAATTCCTTTAAAAGGATCATACCACATGATCAAATGGGATTTATCCCAGGGACACAAGGATGGCTCAGTGTCTGCAAATCAATTAATATGATATACCACATTAACAAAATGAAAGATAAAAGTCATATGATCACCTCAATAGATGCAGAAAAAGCTTTTTGACAAACACTCTTAACAAAGTGTATATAGAGGGAACATACCTTAACATAATAAAGACCATATATGACAAATCCATGGCCAACATCATACTCAATGGTGAAAAACTGAAAGCATTTCCTCTAAGGTCAGGAACAAGATAAAGATGCCAACTCTCACCACTTTTATTCAAACTAGTATCAGAAGTTCAAGCCACCAAAATCAGAGAAAAAAGAAATAAAAGGCATCTAAGTTAAGTAAAACTGTCACTGTTTGCAGATGACATGAAACTTTATTTAGAAAACCATAAAGACTCCACCAAAAAACTATTAGAACTAATAAGTGAATTCAGTAAAGTTGCAGGATACAAAATTAATATACAGAAATCTGTTGCATTTCTATACATTAATAATGAACTATCAGAAAGAGAAATTAAGAAAACAATCCGATTTTACAGTGTGTCAAAAAGAATAAGATACATAGGAGTAAGTCTAACTAAGGAGGTGAAAGCCTGTACTCTGAAAAAGTATAAGACATTGATGAAAGAAATTGAAAATGACACAGACAAATGAAAAGATACCTTGCTCATGGATTGGAAGAATTAATATTGCATACCACCCAAGGCAATCTACAGATTTAATGCAATCCCTATCAAACTACCAATGGCATTTTTCACAGAACTAAAACTAATAATCCTAAAATTTGTATGGAACCACTAAAGACCGTGAATAGCCAAAGCAATCTTGAGAAAGAAGAACAAAGCTGGATGTTATATGCTCATGATTTCAAACTATACTTCAAGGCTACAGTAATCAAAACAGTATGGTACTGGCACCAAAAGGACACATATATCAGTGAAACAGAATTGACATCCCAGAGATAAACCAATGCTAATATGGTCAATTAATATATGACAAAGGAGGCAAGAAAAATGTTGAAGACAGCCTCTTCAATACGTGATGCCGGGAAAACTGGACAGCTACATGCAAAGGAATAAAACTGGACCACTTTCTCACACCATGTAAGAAAATAAACTCAAAATGGATTAAAGACTTGAATTTAAGATCTGAAACCATAAAAATTCTGGAAGAAAACATAAGCAGCACACTCTTTGACATCAGTCTTAGCAATATTTTTTGCATCTGTCTCCTCAGGCAAGGGAAACAAAAGCAAAAGTAAACAAATGGGACTACATCAAACTAAACAGCTTTTACACAGCAAAGGAAACCATCAGCAAACAAAAGGCAGCCTACTGAATGGGAGAAGATATTTGTAAATGACATATCCAATAAGGGGTTAATATCCAAAATACATAAAGAACTCACACAACTCAATATCAAAAAAACCAAACAATCTGATTTAAAAATGGGCAGAGGACCTGA
Organism: Physeter macrocephalus; assembly: GCF_002837175.3. Lineage (NCBI taxonomy): Eukaryota > Metazoa > Chordata > Mammalia > Artiodactyla > Physeteridae > Physeter > Physeter macrocephalus. The sequence goes on from NC_041219.1 coordinate 27,468,248, forward strand.
ATAGACTTTCTTCCAAAGAAGACATACAAATGGCCAACAGACACATGAAAAGATGTTTGATGTCACTAATCATCAGGGAAACACACATCAAAATCACAATGAGATATCACCTTAGAACTATCAGAATGGCTATCATCAAAAAGACAACAGGGCTTCCCTGGTGGCGCCGTGGTTGAGAGTCCGCCTGCCGATGCAGGGGACACGGGTTCGTGCCCCAGTCCGGGAAGATCCCACATGCCGCGGAGCAGCTGGGCCCATGAGCCATGGCCACTGAGCCTGAGCATCCGGAGCCTGTGCTCCGCAATGGGAGAGGCCACAACAGTGAGAGGCCCACGTACCACAAAAAAAAAAAAAAAA
>NC_041219.1:27469380-27470698 GCF_002837175.3 Physeter macrocephalus
GGGCTTCCCTGGTGGCGCCGTGGTTGAGAGTCCGCCTGCCGATGCAGGGGACACGGGTTCGTGCCCCAGTCCGGGAAGATCCCACATGCCGCGGAGCAGCTGGGCCCATGAGCCATGGCCACTGAGCCTGAGCATCCGGAGCCTGTGCTCCGCAATGGGAGAGGCCACAACAGTGAGAGGCCCACGTACCACAAAAAAAAAAAAAAAAAAGACAACAAACAACAAGTGTTGACAGTGATGTGGAGAAAAGAGAACTCTCATGCATTGCTGGTGGGATTGTCAACTGATGCAGCCACTGTGGAAAGCAGCATGGAGTTTCCTCAAAAAATTGAAAAGAGAACTATGATAGGATGCAGCAATTTCACTTCTGGGTGTTTTTTCTGAAGAACACAAAAACACTAATTTGAAAAGATATATGCACCCCTACGTTCACTGCAGCATTATTTATAATAGCAAAGATATGAAAACAACCCAAGTGCCCGTCAATAGATGAATGGATAAAGAAGGTGTGGTATATATATACAATGGAATATTATTCAGTCATAAAAAAGAATGAAATCTTGCCACTTGTAACAACATGGTTGGATCTAGAGGGTATTACGCAAAGTGAAATAAGTCAGACAGAGAAAAGCAATTACCATATGATATCAATTATATGTGGAATGTAAAAAACAAAACAAATGAAAACAGACTCATAAATACAAAGAAGAAATAAATGGGTGTTTGCCAGAGGGGTGGAGGATAGAGGGTGGGCAAAATAGATGAGGGAATTAAGACGTACAAACTTCCAGTTATAAAATAAATAAGTCAATAACTTTATATGGGGACAGATGGTTGGTAGATTTATGTTGGTGATCATTTTGTAATGTATTTAAATGTCAAATTACTTTGTTGCACACCTGAAACTAACATAATATTGTGTATCAACTATATTTCAATTAAATAAATAAATAAAATTTTAAAAATAAAATAAAATGCAGGTAGTCTAACTATAGAACCTACCTCCTTAGCAACTATCCTCTAAAGATATTATGTCCTTGTGCACACTGCTGGATTTAAAATAGATAACCAACAAGGACCTACTGTATAGCACAAGGAAAAAAAAAAAAGAGTATAGCTCTATGCTAAGTAGTATCTAAGTAGTATGGATGTATAAAAAAGAAGAATAAAATACTATCCCTGGTCTCAAAAAATAAAAAATAAAATAAAGATATTATATCTTCCTACTTAACAGAAGTTTCCATTAAAAATAAAATTTTAAATGCAATATATATATATATATATATATATATATTTTTTTTTTTTTTTTTTTTTTTTT
>NC_041219.1:27471159-27488314 GCF_002837175.3 Physeter macrocephalus
CCTCTGTCATGGCCTCTCCCGTTGCGGAGCACAGGCTCCGGACGCGCAGGCTCAGCGGCCATGGCTCACGGGCCCAGCCGCTCCGCGGCATGTGGGATCCTCCCAGACCGGGGCACGACCCCGGTTCCCCTGCATCGGCAGGCGGACGCGCAACCACTGCGCCACCAGGGAAGCCCCAAATGCAATATTTTTAAAAAATCAAAATTGATGCAAAAAAAATCCATGATAAACAAAATATCAATATTTCAAATAAAGAGGGGTCTGTGCAAAAGCTCCTGAGTTGAATGCAACTGGGAAGTGTGAGGATCAACCTTTCCTTTGTGAATCCTGGTATCACCATGGCAGGTCAGGGAAGAAAATGTTCCCTCACCCCAGAAACATGAATCTATCCCACAGCAGGATGGCAGGGCCAACCTGTACCAACTAAAGCAACCCACAACCCCACCCCATAGACCCAGGCACAGCTTCAGGCCTCTTCCTCCCTCCAAGCCACTCAGCCTCCAGCCCCTTCCCCTCCAGGACAATTCAGCCTCTGCCATACATGGATCTATATACATGTTTAATCATATATGGTACATACCATGTATAATCATGCATTAACTATTTACTCCAGAGGTCTCCAGTGGACTGCTGGAGGTCATCTTATTTAGCTCAGTTTTGCTGTTGGTGGTTTTTTTTTTTTCAATTAATTACTTAAAAATTGGGAGATCCTCACCAAAAAGTCCAAATTTCTAGCCTATCTTTAAAAAGCCAAATTTCGGGCTTCCCTTGTGGCACAGTGGTTACGAATTCTCCTGCCAATGCAGGGGACACGGGTTCAAGCCCTGGTCCGGGAAGATCCCACAGGCCGCGGAACAACTAAGCCCGTGTGCCACAACTACAGAGCCTGCGCTCTAGAGCCCTCATGTCACAACTACTGAAGCCCAAGCACCTAGATCCTGTGCTCCGCAACAAGAGAAGCCACCGCAATGAGAAGCCCATGCACTGCAACGAAGAGTAGCCCCCCTTGCCGCAACTAGAGAAAGCCCGCGCACAGCAGCGAAGACCCAACACAGCCAAAAATAAATAAAAATAAAAAATAAATTAATTTTTTTTAAAAAAGCCAAATTTCCAGCTTGAAAAATCTGTAAAAATCCAAATGTTTGGCAACTGATAACAACAACAATAATAATAATTTCCATTATTGAGAATATATTAAATGCTGAGCACAGTGCTCAGTACTTTAGATATTTTTTCTCTTTTAACTGTCACAGCAATTCTGTACTTACCACCCTCATTTTACAGATAATGAACCTGAGGCTCAGAACTCTTAAATAACTTGTCCCAAATCACACAGCTAATAAGCAGCCTGACCAGATTCAAACCAGGGGAGTTTGACTCTAAAGCTCGAGCTCTCATTCTTCTGTATCTTCCACCATCCTGGGGGCATGGACTAAACTACCATTTTTCAAAAGTGTTCCAAGAAGCCTAAAAGGCCCTGTGTGAGTATTAAGGGGGTGGGATGCCCCCACCCCCGCCAGGAGGCTGGCTCAGGTCCCAGGGCTCCTGCTTCTATCGGAACAGTTCCTTTTTTTTAAAACCATTTGATATATTGGAGTCTGGTTCAAGAATTCTTTGAGGAAAGAGAATTCCACTGCTCAAAAACAAAACCAAAACAAAGTCGCAAACCCAAATTATCTTTTTATCTCTTCTCCACATACTATGATTTCCTGGATCATCAGGAAAACTTCCTCCTTCTCCCATTCCCAACCTACCAGATCTCTCTCCATGTTATCGCATCACTCTGGTTCTGCCTTTGAGCATTTGGGTGCTCGTTGGGCCACCTCTTATAAATGGTGAATGGCCAAGTATCCAGGGACTTAGGAGCCATGGAGCCATGGACCTTCCTCACAGACCTGCTGTGGGCAGACAGGGGCAGTCTGAAACTGTGCTGAGGTCAACACAGGGTGGACAAGGGTGATGGGGTGAGGGCAACAGAAGCTAAAATCCACGGAGCCTGGTAGAGAGGCTGTCCCCTTGCTTCTCTTAGGTCTTTTATGGGTCATCATGAATTTCAGTCCTGTCATGGTTGTCTGTGAATTGAGGGTATTCTTTATGCAGTGTCAGGACAGGTGGCCTCAACGACTATACAGGGTAGTGAAAAGAGCCCTGGGCGGAACCAGAGCTGAGCTCTCTCAGTGTGTGGCACTTTATGACCTTGGACATATATAAAATGTGCATTGTTTCTCTCCGTGTACCTCACCCAACAGTCCTAGGGCCACACGGCGACTACTTTCAAAAGCATAAAGTGACATAAGAATGGATATTGTGTTTTAATTACATGTACATGGTCTGATCAAGAAAATCAAGAAAAAGTGGGAGCTTCCAGATCCTCTTTGAAGACAGGATGCTGGAGCTAGCCTTGCCAATGTGATTTCAGCCTTGGATTCAAGGGCCATCCACTTACCAATGACTCCCAAATCCAAAACTCATTCAGATTTCTCTCCTGAGATTCCAACACATGGTTCCTACTCTGTATTGAATAGCTCCACTTGGATGTCCTGCACACTCCCCCAGCAATTTCCAAAATGGAACTCACCCACACCTCTCTGAAACCTGCTCCTTCAGCAGTGTTCTAGTTCAGGAGCTGGCAATCCCATCCATACCTCCTGGAAACCTGGGAGCCATCCTTGACTGCTTCCCTGTTTCATTTCTCATGTTAATCAGTGTCAAGGTTCTGTGGATTCAGTTCACTCCTTAGGAAGCTCTTGGATCTCTCCAGTCTCTCCACCTCTAATGGTGTGACGTGGACTAGACCATGCCCATCTCTGGCCTGGATGACTACAATGATCACCTATTGGTTATCCTGCTTCTGGTCCTGTCCCCCATCCTGAGTCTCATGCTCTAAATCACCATCTAGGTCTTTCTGAAACACATACATAAAGAATAATGATCTTTCTAGAACACAAGCATGATCATTTTAGCCTCATGCTTAAATCCCTTTGATGGTTTTCAGTTTTTCTTAGGAAAATCCTAACTCTTTAACCTGCATGGCAAGGTTAGCCCCCTGACCATCTCTCTAGCCATCTCTACTCTCAATACTCCAGCCAAACTGCATCTCTTTCAGTTCCCCAAACACATTCTATTTTCTCACTTCTAACCCTTTGCACATGTTCCTCCATCTGCTGAGAATATATACCCCCTGTGATGGTTGATTTTATGTGTCATCTTAACTGGGATAAGGAATAAATGGTAAAACATTATTTCTGGCTGTGTCTGTGAGAGTGTTTCTGGAAGAGATTAGCATTTGACTCAGTAGACTGAGTAAAGATCTCCCTCACCAATGCAGGTGGGTACCTTCCAATCGGCTGAAGGTCTGCATAGAAGAAAAAGATAGAGGAAGGGTGAATTTGCTGTCTGCTTGAGCTGGCACATCTATCTTCGGACTGGGACTTCCACCACTGGCTCCCCTTGGTCTCAGGCTTTTGGACTCAGACTGAAGTACACCATTGGCTTTCCTGGTTCTCCACCTTGCAGACCATAGATTGTGGGACTTTTAGGCCTCCATAACTGTGTTAGCCAATTCCTATAATAACTCCCCTCTTATATACATCTCTGTATACCTCCTGAGGGTTCTCCTTCTCAGGAGAACCCCGACTAATCCACTCCCATCAACTCCTACTCATCCTTGGGGTCTCAGCTTAGATGGCACTTTTTCTAGGAAGCTTTCAATGACCTTCTAAGACTGAGGTAGCTCCCCTTCTATTGCATTTCCACAAGCACCCTGTCCTACCTTCATTGAGCTCTTATCATAATGCACATATTATAATTCCTTGTTGACTTAACTGCTTTCCCCATCAGGCTAAAAACTCCATGAAAGCATATATTCTGTTTTCATTTGTATCCTCTGTAACTAGGTCATAGCCAGGCACCTAGGATGTGCTCAATAAGTTTTATTTTTCTGACCAGAGTGATCAGACTACCAAAAGTATGAGTTGCCTTGTAGCAGAAATATAATGAATCACTAGAGAGAAAGCGTATGCTTGTTAAGGAAAACATTTCAGTCAGGTGTGCAAGTCAGACTGTGCTCTAACAATACCAAGAACTGACCATTAACACCTTGGCAATTTGATAACTTCTCTGTTTCCTAGAAGTCCACGTATTTTTGGGTTTGTTTATAGAAGTTGTGAAACAAAATCTCTTTCTATGTATTTGAGAACTTTCTGAGTTTCACTTAATTTCTTCTTGCCAGACTGACACACTTTTAAATCCTTGTTTTAGGCCCTCTGTATTTTGTTGTGACCTTCTGTACCCTCCACTCATCAGTGGCCCTGGTGTTGAAATCTCCTCCTCATGGCAGCGTCTGAAAAAGAGCTGTTATTAAAAGTGTATCCATGTCTGGTGTCCAGAGGTAGGAGAAGCGTGGGGTTTTTATTTTCCATGTTTAATCTACATTTTAACCTCTCTTTCTCCAAAGTTTCCAAACTATGGGCAACTGGTTAAACTATTCTAATTATTGTATCTCCCTACACAGTTTCTCTCATTTTCAAACACAGGTAAATGATTCAAAATGCATCAGACTCTCCCTGGTGTCTGCACTACAGAAAGTGCAAAGACCTGATTCAAGTCTTAACTCTACCATTTACAAGCTTGGGACCTTGGACCAACTACCTAACCTCTCTGAACTTCAGCTTTCTCCTCTGCAAAGCAAGAACGACACCAACCTCACACCTCACTCTCCGCCTTGGGTGTGGGAGGCAATGCATAAATGTTGATGCCCTTCCCAAACAGTTTTGCTATTAATTATACCCATGATCATACAATGGTCTCTGTGGAATCTCCACAGATTGAAATGATTTTCTGGGATAATAAATCTCCACCGTTGGTAGGAGCAGTTGTCATCCAGTCTCAATGTCCATACTCACTAAAGCAGCTAAAACTTTTAAGACTCCTATTAAATGATAGGATTGTTTGCTTTCTCCCCTGCAAAGCAGTACTCACACACTCTGCTCATTCTCGTGGCCTTGGGGAGGGGAAAACCATCCCACATGAGGGATGCTCTCATCTGGACGCTAGGTCCAGAACTGAGTCACGGACCTCTCTGGATGCTGGGTCCAGAATTCAGCAGGACCACCATCAGTGGAAATAAAATCATACAAAGAGGAAGGGGTGCAATGTGCAAAAGTTAAGAGTCAAAAAATTCTAGAGGAAGCAAAATATAAGAAGCTGGGGGCATGGCCATCTTAGCTTGGCAGTTGGAAACTGCATAGATTTAGATTGCCCGAAACTGATTCCTTACCTTTGCCCAGTACCTGGAGTCTACAGAGATTTTTCACAGCCAGTATCTCCTTTCATCCTTACAACTATCCTGAGAGGTTGGCAAATATTTTTATACCAATTTTTTAGAAGAAGAAACTGAGGAGAGTGTGCCCAGATCACACAAGCTTACACAAGATGGAGCTGGGACTTAAACTGGGGCTTCTAAGACCAGTGCTCTTTCTACCACATTCTCCTGCCTCTCATACAGTTGGGGAAGAGGAAGATGCCAACGAATGTCAGGGTGAGCATATATTCAGGAATCCCATCACAGTGCCACAGAGGGAAAACATGAGACTGGGGTATAAAAGACCGGGCCTCCATTCCCAACCATTAACTCTTGAGATGTCAGTCTCCTTACCTCTGCAAAGAATAGGCAGCAATAAATGATTCAAAGTTCCCTCTTGTGTTTCTATTTCTTGAATGTGTGTCTTTAGTTATTTTCATGTATAACCTAGAAGAAATGCCAAAAAAAATGTTTGGAGTACATCACAAGTTCAGCAGCAATGATGGTGCCTTTGACCTGATGTGACCACTATGGCTGAATTTAAAAGTTGAGATTTTCATTCATGGTTTCTTAGAATTAGGCCTCACTAAACTTCAGTTAACCTTTCCACATCTCAGTTTTCTCATATGAAAAACAGGGATGACAATACCTTCAGTACAGGCAAAAGGAATTTTCTACTCCTTCCTCCTTGCCAACTTGCTTTTTCCTAGCCTCCCTGCCACCAACCCAAGGGAAAAGGAGTTGCTAATCTGACTGGTCAGTGTCTGGGACCAGAAATAGAACCTTGTACAGTCAGCCCTCTGTATCCATGGGTTCCATGTCTGCAGATTCAACCAACCGTGGACCAAAAATATTTGGAGATAAATTTCGTAAAGTTGCAAAAAGCAAAACTTGACTTTGCCACTTGCCAGCAATTATTTACACAGCATTTACATTGTATTTGGTATTATAAGTAACGTAGAGATGATTTAAAGTATATAGGAGGTTATATGCAAACACACACCATTTTACATAAGGGACCTGAGCATCCATGCATTTTGGTATCTGCAGAGTCCTGGAACCAATCCCTTGTGGATACAAAGGGACAACTGTAACTGGGGGCAGGGTTGCCATCCCTAGGAGTGCTTCTCTTTCTTTTCTATTATATACAGTTGGGGAGGCAAAAGGACTCAGCCTTCTCTCTGACTTTCCACCTCCGCTATGTAAGTGCCTAAGAAGGTAAGTCACCTTATTAGTCACCTTATTTTCTCTGTCATTTTGTCATCTTTCCTCCATGCATCCTTCTAGAGGGTACTAAGATCCCAAGATTTAGATTCAGGAAGAGGTAAGAGGTTTTCTTTAGACTTCAAGGCCTAAGGCATGTGCTTTTACTCACTTTTAATCAAAACCTTAATGGGGATTACTGGATGGCGGCTCAATTAATGAAAAGCAGTACTGTCTTCTTTGACTCTTTCTAGGAACTGAGGTAGCTAGTCTCCCAGACAGTCCCCCGTGAGCCCCCATATTCTTGGTGTTCACACCCTTTTGGAGTCCCCTCCCACACAGTACAGGGTTGATGGGTGTGACCAAGAGAATAAGGCATGAGTGATGGTATGTAACTTCTGAACTAGTTGTAAGAGACTCTGTGGCTTCTGTCTTGGTCTCTCTCTCTCTCTCTCTCTCTCTCTCTCTCTCTCTCGGATCCTTTGCTCCGGGGAAAGCCAGCTGCCATGTTTTGAGAAGCCCTGTGGAGAGGCCTCTGTGATTCCTTCTAGAGCAAACCCATACTCTTCTCTTTCTGCCCCACCCCCACCCCACCCCTGCACTGCCCCAGTGCCCAGCAGCACTCATTATACTTCATCATCCTGATATGAGGCCTTGTCTGACTTCCCCTTGCTCCATGAGGCCAGGAACCGACTATTTCTTACTAGTCTTTGAATCCTCAGTGCCTAGTGCAGTGCCTGGCACAGAGCAGTCTCTCAATAAATGCTTGTTGAATAAACAAATGGAAGGAAATTTAGTTTTATATTGATAATCATACCTCATACCTAACTAATTGTTTTCCTTTTGTTCAAGTATCAATTTTTAACAGTTTTATTAGAGACAGAATTGATACACAAAGAACTGCATATATTTAATGTGTACATTTTGATAAGTTTGGACATATGCACATACCTGTGATACCTTCATGACAATCAAGATAACAGACACTTCCAGCACAACACCTCCCAAGGTTTCCTTGTGTCCCTTTGGGGTTTTTTGTTGTTGTTTTTGCTTGTTTGTTTTTTCTAGGTAAGAACACTTAACACAAGATCTACCCATCTAAGTGTGCACTTAACAAATTTTGAAGTGCACGATAGAGTCTTGCTAACTATATGCACTAGGTTGTGTAACAGATCTCTAGAATGCATTCATCTAGCATAACTGAAACTTTATACCCAGGGAACAACATCTTCCCATATCCCCCTCCTCCCAGCCTCTGACACCACTATTTTATTCTCTGTTTCTCTAAGTTTGACTACTTTAGATACCTTCTGTAAGTGGAATAATTCAGCATTTGTCCTTCTGTGACTGGCTTATCTCACGTAGTGTAATGTCTTCAAGGTACATCCATATTGTTGCAAATGGCAGAATTTCCTTATTTATTAAGGCTAAATAATGTTCACATTTTAAATGTCAAAAGTATAAGGTTTGAAATTTTTCTTTCAGTAGAAGCCAAATATAGAAATCTATACTAGATTTCATAGACATTTAAGATCACTGAATAAGTCTGTGTGTAGAAATAAGAGACAAGTCTAAAGAAATCTCTGGAACTGAAGTAGAGGTTTCTATTTTGTCTCCAAATTCGCCCTCATAATTTTAGTTCTAGTGTGTACCATAGGGTGAATCCCTTCTTCATAATTGGAGAACTTTATTTTTTCCCTTCTGTGTCCATATGCCTACTTAAATTATACCCAGGGTTTATCAAATTATGCTCAAGCTGAATATTTTGGCCCCAAAGATGTATTAATTCTAAGTCTTTTACTGTTGCCACTTTGGGTGTAACTGTTCTTACTCAATTATACAGTCCCCTGAGATTGGTGGATAGTAATTCCAAAGACTGAGAGGACCTCTATGAAGCAAAAGAATGGAGGGCAAACCACGAAAGCCAGTCTGACATTCTCTTTGTCCCCTAAATTTGGATTCTTACAATTGAGCCAAAGGCCCCATGAAATTTGTTCCCATCTTTCTGTACCTGCCTTCTCCTTCCCTCAAAAGCAGTCTTCAGAAGTTGATCAGTTGATTTATATGTAGGTACTGAAAGGTTCAAAAACTCAGAAAGAGGCCAAATTTATTTTAAAGATGATTAAGAAGAAAAATGAAGAGTTACCAGAAGGAAGAGGTATAAATAGACATTATACTCATGCTGTATCTACCTCTCTACACAAACTTAGGTGACTGTGTGTGTGTACATACATACATATATGGATATATATACACATAGGTATATACATATATACAAATACTATATATGCATATATTTTAAAATCACCCACTTCTTTGGTATAGGGTACAGAGTTCTCATATTACTCTGGGATAATCTCCCAAGGAGCCATTTTATCTGAACACACAGTTCTATTTATCCAGTTTCTGATGATTAGTCTCAGGGGCAACTTTATGCAATACATACTGGCTATGACACAAGGCTTCTCTATCTAAATCAAATGTCCAAACTGAGATCCAGTAAGACAAACAGTACCTTCTCTTCTGCATGTGCCAGTGTCTGGGTATGTGGGATGAAATATGACGTTGGTAGTGAGGAAGCCAAATCTTTTGAAAATTTTCATCCCCTCCCTTTTCCTAGATGATTCTGGGATTTAGATGTGCAACAAACAAAAAGAAGAGGGACGTTTTCTTGGAAGCTACAAAAGACCAATTTACTTTTTTTTTTTTTTTGAGTGCTGCAAAACACACATAAAATAGGACATGTCTCTAAGAAGCTCTGACATATCTATCAGCCATGATCTCTTTTGTGTTAAAAGAAACCAGCCACAGAAATATTGTTGCTGCCAAAAAAGCGCTGTCTGCATCCCTTTTCACTTCCTCCCTGCGAGGATGCTTCATCAAATCATCACCAGAAGACAAAATCTGTTGCTTTGGGGCAGACAGTCAACAGAGGTTTGGTTGACTTTGTCACCTTGATGTGGTCACAGAGGTATTAGAGGTTGACCATGCAGCTGTTGGTTAAAAATGATAATAATCTGAAGAAAAGTACACATATACTGTCTCTACTTTCTTGGAACTGGGAGTTGGCTTCCTTGGACCATCTCCCCCTCCTTCCAGCTTCAAGAAAAGGAATTGCTAAATATTCAATTTGGTGTTTGCCTAAGGGTAGCTAAACAAGTCTCCTAGTGAGGTGTTTGTCTTTATTTCTGAGAAGGCAGCCTATCACTCAGTGTGATTCTAACAAAAATAAATCTTCCAAAACCAGCAGGGGAAAGGGGACTTATCAACAAAGGTCAACTAGAATAAATATCATTTCTAGTTGAAAATAAGGTTTTCTGTCAAAGCTACAGGAGCAATTGAAAGGCATAAAGAGATTTCTGGGTTCCAAAGAAGACCCGAAGACTCCACCTGTCTGGTTGGTCTCCAAACATCAGGAAGTAAAGCAATATTTGAATAGTGTCAGCAAAAGTTTCTTCTTCAGAAGCATTCCTTGGGTGGTGATGGGGTGTGTGTGTCAGGAATATATGGTGGACCATGGGGGGGTCAAATATTCTGTTCTTATGCTCCCAAATTGGCACTTTCTCAATCATATTCTTAAACTCACAGTTGTTAAGATGATCATGAAATGTTAGAAGAAGCAGAATCAGAAAGCAAAACAGGGAGCTGCATAGTTTCATCCTAGGCTTGTTCCCTAACATTAGAATTGGTCTAGAATTCTGTAATTTTTTCCCCTGATCTCCAAAGAGACACCAGTTCCACAGCCAGAGCCAGTGTGAGAAAAAGTGCATTCAAAGCCTTCCTTCGGGGTATGGCAACTACCCGTTTTGCTCCTGGGTCATAGAGTACATCTGAACTCCAAATGCCATCCCTCTTCTACTTGAAGAAAAAAAAAAAGCTGGTTAGTTCAAGATCATGGACTGAGGCAAGATGGCTACTTCTCCTTCCTCTCAAACCCTAGGGAAATGAGATACATAACATAAGACTAAGTCTTAGAAAACGCCAGTTGAATAGAAACTAAAGAAGTTCTGAGTAGTAGCAGACTGGCAGAAATACCAGAGAGATGAGAAACACAGCTGAAGGAGGGGGGCTGCTGGATGAATAATTCTCTAGCCTGTAAACTTCATCAGAACAAGTCATCATCTGTCTTATTCATTATTGTAACCTCTCTTCCTTGTATAGCTCCTGGCACAAAGTGGATGTTCAATAGTGACTATTAAATATGAATACACTGGTTTTCCTAAGAGAAAAACAAACTCAAGGTCAGCAGGAGAGAAGTGTATTATGGGATATCGACCGAGGAGTTGAAGCACTGCCAGGCCAGGGTCCCCCAAGTTGCACACTGAGGAGCTAGTGTTTGCCCTCAGGCTCTTAGTAAAGAACCAGCCATGGGGGCCTCCTAGAATATGGATGGGGCCAGACAGACAGTAGGGCATGGCCCAGATATTACTGAATTGTTAAGTAAGGAAAGGCAACTTGGAACAGGTGTGAAATCCTCTGAGGTGCTCCAAGGGGTAACTTTCCCTACTTGCTTATTTGAGGAATGCCTCCACCCTGCTGGCCCATTCCCCTGCCCATAAACCTTGGGGCCCAACACATCTGTCAGTCAGTCATCATTTTCCAGGGGCATGCCTGGTAAGGGGTGTTGGAAGAGAACCGTAACAATTGCTCAGGAAATGATATAGCTACAAATACTGATAAATGTACATATGGAAATGAACAACCCACAGGGGGAGACAAGATGGCACAGTAGAAGGATGTGACCTCACCTCTTCTTACTGAAACACCAAAATCACAACTAACTGAACAACCATCGACAAAAAGATGCTGGAATCTACCAAAAAGATACCCTATATCCAAAGACAAAGAAGAAGCTACAGCAAGACAATAGAAGGGGCACAATAGTGATAAAAATCAAATACCATGCACGCCCGGTGGGCGACCCACAAACTGGAAAATAATTATACAACAGAAGTTCTCCCACAGAAGTGAAAGTCTGAGCCCAGCATAGGCTCTCCAGCCTGGGGGTCTGGCAATGGGAGGAGGAGCCCCCAGAGAATCTGAAAATGAGCAATCCAGAACCATCAGACCTTTGAACCAAACTCAAAGACTAAAAGCTGAACCAGTAAAGAACTTGTTGCAACAAAAAAATAATTGAGGTTTTTTTCCTCTCCTGATAACAGGGAAAATAAAGGGAACAGTGAACAGGCTAGAGAAGAAACATAAACTGGCCTGAAAGAGTTAATCAATCTTAGTTTTATTTTAACTGTTACTAATCTGTAGGGTCTGTAATTAGATTTGTCCTTCACAAAGTTAACCTGTCACCCCCCCTAACTTGATGTAAATTACATTCTGCACCTATTACCCCCTAATTCTGTGTAATTTACATCCTGCACCTGGTGTTTACTATCCCTACACTTTCTTGTAGCAAATCACCCCTTGTAGCTGTTTGCATTTCAGAAAGAAGGTCATAGGCCGATAACCCACAGACAAACGGACTCAATTACGGGGCTGCCTGACGCCAGCAGTGACTTTTAAAATACTGCAAGAAGAAGAAGAACACAATACCTTCATCACTTTGATCCTTATCACTTACCCTGGACTGCGAGTTCCACCTATAAGACCCCTGTAATTCCTCAGGAGACAGGGGCACAGTTCTTGAGGCCCTAGCCTGCTGTGTCTTCCCTTTGCCTGGCAGAGAAATAAAAAAGCCTCTCTATTTCTTTTCCTCCAGATCTCTGTCTCCATATTTCTATTCAGCGTTGATGAACAGGGAGCCAAGATTTTTGGCAACAAACTGACATCTGAGGAATGAGCAAATGTAAGAAGCCTTGAAAATATTTTATTTCGTACCTGAGATACAATGGATATCACATCCATTAAACAAGAATCAGCTCCCATAGAAAAAGCAGCAATCAGAGAAAAAGAAAGACATCTTAAAAATTAAAAATAATGATGAACAAATTCTAAAACTCAGTGTTGGAGATGAATTACAGAATAGATACAACTGAAAAGAGAAGTAGTGATTTGTAAGACCAAATCAAAGTATTTTTCCCTAAACATAGAGCAAAAAAATCAAAGAAAAAAATTTTGAGAGAAAAGAAATACAGAAGATTCAGATGAAAAAAAACCTGTTTAGTAGGAATTCTAGGACATAATGGGGGAAGTAAAACCTGGCCCTACCCACCACGACTCCCTGGAATAGAGCTCCTGTGACTTACTGTTTTGCTAAGAGGGTCTGGGGAGTCCTGCCTCAACAACTCCCTATTTGTTATTTCTGATGAACAGTCTTCAGTCATTCTATCTTTATTCTTATGTATATGTTGTGTCTTTTATTTGGCTGTTTTTGAGATACTTTTCTTTATCCTTCCTTTTTGGCCATTTAACACAATGATGTGCCTTGATATGAACTTCTTTTATGTTTTTTCCTCTGGGGTTTACTGGGTTTCTTAGACTTATGGACTGATATTAAGTAAATTTGGAAAACTTCAGCCAAAAGTTCCTTAAGTATTTTTTGCCCCATTAGTTCTCTCCTCTCCTTCTGAATAACACATATGTTAGATTGCTTATTTTTCCTATAGGTTAACTGAAGCTCTGTTCATTTTTTTTCAAGTTTTTTTTTTTTTTTCTCTTTTCAGTTTGGTGATATTTGTTGACTCTTCTTCAGGTTCCCTGATCTTTCCTTCTGCCATCTCCAAACTGATGTTAATCACACCCAATGTTTTTTCAGGTATTCTATTCTTTATTTGAGGTATTGTATTTTTCAGTTCTGCCATTTCTATATCTTTCTCTTTTTTTTTTCAGCATTTTCATATCTTTCCCCAAATCCCCATGTCTTCACATATTATATTCACTTTTGTGTAAATTATTTAACATATTTATAATAGTAATTTTAAGGCCTTTATATGCTAATTTCAACATCTGCTTTGTCCGTGGGTCTCCTTTTATTTTGTTTTTGTTTTTGGTGTCTTTATTATGGGTCACATTTTTTCTGCTTCTTTGTGTGTCTGGTAATTGTTACTGTACACTGGACACTGTAGATGACATACTGCGGACAATCTAAATTCTGTTACCTTCCTCTGATGAGTATTGGGGTTTTGCTCCAGAAGGCAGCTAAATTTCTTATGGATAACGTTACTCTTCTGCAGGCTTGTTTCTCCGTTTTGTTAGGCTAGTTATATTTTAATTTTGTTCTTAGTCTTAGGCTCATAGTCCTTAGCTCACAGTCCTGAGATATGGTCCTTATATCTAAGGCATGATGCTTCTGGCATATCATAGAAAAGCAAGACATATTTACCAAGCCCCTCTAATTTGGTAGATTTTAACTTCAAACTCTGTCTCCCCAGTACCAGGCAACTGCTGAAGTCTCTGCTCAGTTCTTTCAGCCATCCAGCTCTTGTTTTCTGCTCTGCTCCTTGGAGACTTGCCCTGTGCCTTTGCAGTTGAAGAGTCAGCCAAGCTTTTGAGAAGATTTTGTACATGGATCTGGGGGCTCCTCCCAACCATCACTCCTAACCTTCTGGGATTTCCCTGCTCCCTTCAACTTCCGGTTGCTCTGGCAGCCTTGTAGTCTGGCCTCTAACTATTTAGTCCAATAGTCTGTGTTCTGCAGTCTAGTGAATGTCTGCAGGGGAAAAGCCAGTTAAATGTGAGTTATCGCTCCTGTTTGTGCCTGATTTTGGTCCTTCTCTAGTGCCTTGAAGTAGATACATTAGCAGAGTTTATAATTATTATTAGTAGGATGTTCAGTCTGATACAAACTACTTGCCATTACTTGAAGCTGGAAGGCTTTATATATTTTTAAACATAAATAAGGTCATGTTACATATTTTATTTTATAACATTTAAAAAATTGAACAGCATATTTTAGATATTGTTCTGAGTCAGTATATATTAATTGACCTGATTTCCTTTGTCTGACATATGGGTGCTCCAAGTATTCGAAGATAAGGCTGTATAACAGAGATAAACTGTTAAATAGAGTTGTGGGTTATGAATTAGACCTCTTTCAATGTTCTTTGAAAGCTACTAAATTACCTTCTTTTGAATGCAGCACGTTATGAAGACTAGTTATATTTGGGTATGCAGCATCATGAATTTAAACAATCTTCTATTAATGTGTTTTTGGTTGTTTCAATTTTTCTTATTACAGGCAATGATATAATGAACATCCATCCTTGTATGTTAATTTTTCGGTCTTTCCTATAAAATCATTATCCTAGGGATGGAATCACTGAGTAACAGTAAACCCACATTTTAAATTTTAATATATTCAATATAATTACCAAGTACTCTCCATAAAGGCTATACAAATATATACGCTCCAAGAGTATATGAGAATACTTACTTCTTCATAACTTTAACAACACTGGATTTTATTCTTTTAAATATTTCCCATACACACAAACCACCCTAATGGCATTTCATAAGACGGGGATTGTCCAGCTCTCTTTTGCTGTCCTCAGTCTTGATTCTGAGCTACTGACCCTTTCAATTTTCCAACACTGTGTCTCTGCCTTGCCCTTTGAACTAGACCGTTGATGTCTGTCTCTGGGCTCCCCATCAAAATCCATTTGGATTCTACTTCCAGGCATGCTTCCTGACTTTACTGGTAAAACATCATGTCCAGCTCAACCTGGCCCAGGGCTTTATTCTTTAGTGTTGCTCCACCATGAGTATTCACAGTTTACCTCATTTGCTTCACATCCCCTCACTTATCTTCACAATTTACCTCACTCCCCCAATCTAAAATAGACATTTTTGTCTTTGTGAATTAAGGTCAGTGCAATCTGAACAACATATGTGCAACAATTGGTTCAAAAGTACTGTCTCAGTAAGAAATGCTCTAAAATGTCTCCAAAATTATTGCTGTAGCTTCCTTACCTTCCTTACTTTTAAAAAGTAACCACTAAGAGAGCAAATAACATCCTGGAACATTTTCTCAGTAAAATATATGTGAAGGAAGAGTATAAAGCACTTTAAATATAAAAAACCAAACATACATATTTTCCTGTACTTTCTCTGGATTCCCACTAACTGACATGAAGGTATATTTTTTGTAAAGACATAAACCTAAGAGGGAAAAGAGAATTGGAGACAAAATGATAGCCACAAAATGTTGCAAATTAGAAAACAGAAGAAGGAAAGACAACTGACCTAGCAGACCCAGGGAAGCGATGTCTTAAGTGAGCAAGCTAAGTCATAGCCCATTTTCCAATATATATAGAACCCCAAAGCCTCAAGAATTAGAAGCATCAGGGGTTTATGATTCAGGGAAAAAGGACAGAAGTCTAAGGGGCAGCTAGACCTCCCTCCCAAATCCTCTTTCTTACTTTGTGCAATCAGGTGACAAATTCTTCTACCTCAGCAGAAAATGGGGGTTCTGGAGAAAGTAAAAACAGAAGGTCTCTGAGATGAGGACACATGGTACAGCTGAGGGCAGTAACCATTTTGAAAGCAGAAGGATCAAATACTAAATATTGAAACCCTCCCCCTAAAGCTCCTGGCCCTCTTCCATCACACGGTTTTCAGAATACAATGCAGGATTATTAGAAGATTCTTCTCGAGAGGGCAGAGAGTAGAAGCAAGAAGAGCTACAATCCTGCAGCCTGTGGAATGAAAACCACATGCACAGAAAGATAGACAAAATGAAAAGGCAGAGGACTATGTACCAGATGAAGGAATAAGATAAAATCCCAGAAAAACAACTAAACGAAATGGAGATAGGCAACCTCCCAGAAAAAGAATTCAGAATAAAGATAGTGAAGATGATCCAGGACCTCGGAAAAAGAATGGAGGCAAAGATCAAGAAGATGCAAGAAATGTTTAACAAAGACCTAGAAGAATTAAAGAACAAAAAAACAGAGATGAACAATACAATAACTGAAATGAAAAATACACTAGAAGGAATCATTAGCCTGAAAGAGATTATAGTTGAAAACTTCGCTAACATGGGAAAGGAAACAGCCACCCAAGTCTAGGAAGCTCAGAGAGTCCCAGGCAGGATAAACCCAAGAAGAAACATGCCGAGACACACAGTAATCAAACAGATAAAAACTAAAGACAGGGCTTCTCTGGTGGCGCAGTGGTTGAGGGTCCGCCTGCCGGTGCAGGGGACACAGGTTCATGCCCCAGTCCGGGAGGATCCCTCATGCTACGGAGTGGCTGGGCCCGTGAGCCATGGATGCTGGGCCTGTGCGTCCGGAGCCTGCGCTCCGCAACGGGAGAGGCCACGACAGTGAGAGGCCCAAGTACCACCAAAAAAAAAAAAAACAAAAGACAAAGGAAAATATTAAAAAGAGGCCCAAGTACCACCAAAAAAAAAAAAACTAAAGACAAAGAAAAATTATTAAAAACAACAAGGTAAAAATGACAAATAACACACAAGGGAACTCCCATAAGGTTAACAGCTGATTTCTCAGCAGAAACTCTACAAGCCAGAAGGGAGTGGCATGATACATTTAAAGTGGTGAAAGGGAAGCACCTACAACCGAGATTACTCTATCCGGCAAGGATCTCATTCAGATTCTACAGAG
Source organism: Physeter macrocephalus (assembly GCF_002837175.3). Classification (NCBI taxonomy): domain Eukaryota; kingdom Metazoa; phylum Chordata; class Mammalia; order Artiodactyla; family Physeteridae; genus Physeter; species Physeter macrocephalus. Next base: position 27,488,179 of record NC_041219.1, read on the forward strand.
AAATCAAAAGCTTTACAGACAAGCAAAAGCTAAGAGAATTCAGCACCACCAAACCAGCTCTACAACAAATGCTAAAGGAACTTCTCTAAGTGGGAAACACTAGAGAAGAAAAGGACCTACAAAAACAAACCTAAAA
>NC_041219.1:27489392-27490130 GCF_002837175.3 Physeter macrocephalus
GCCTCAGTGAATTTAAGAAAATTGAAATCATATCAAGCATCTTTTCCAACCACAAAGCTATGAGATTAGAAATCAATTACAGGGAAAAAAAACGTAAAAAACACAAACACATGGAGGCTAAACAACACGTTACTAAATAATCAAGAGATCACTGAAGAAATCAAAGAGGAAATCAAACAATACCTAGAGACAAATGACAATGAAAACAAGATGATCCAAAACCAATGGGATGCAGCAAAAGCAGTTCTAAGAGGGAAGATTATACCAATACAATCCTACCTCAAGAAACAAGAAAAATCTCAAGTAAACAATCTAACTTTACACCTAAAGGAACTAGAGGAAGAAGAACAAACAAAACCCAAAGTTAGTAGAAGGAAAGAAATCATAAAGATCAGAGGAGAAATAAATGAAACAGAAACAAAGAAAACAGTAGCAAAGATCAATAAAACTGAAAGCTGGTTCTTTGAGAAGATAAACAAAATTGATAAACGTTTAGTCAGACTCATCAAGAAAAAGAGGGAGAGGACTCAAATCAATAAAGTTAGAAATGAAAAAGGAGAAGTTACAATGGGCACCACAGAAATACACCATAAGAGACTACTATAGGCAAATCTACGCCAATAAAATGGACAACCTGGAAGAAATGGACAAATTCTTAGAAAGGTATAACCTTTCAAGACTGAACCAGGAAGAAATAGAAAATATGAAAAGACCAATCACAAGTAATGAAATTGAAAC
>NC_041219.1:27491155-27492271 GCF_002837175.3 Physeter macrocephalus
CTACAGATTCAGTGCAATCCCTATCAAACTACCAATGGCATTTTTTACAGAACTAGAACAAAAAATCTTAAAATTTGTGTGGAGACACAGAAGACCCCGAATAGCCAAAGCAGTCTTGAGGGAAAAAAACAGAGCTGGAGGAATCAGGCTCCCTGACTTCAGACTATACTACAAAGCTACAGTAATCAAGACAATATGGTACTGGCACAAAAACAGAAATACAGATCAATGGAGGAGGATAGAAAGCCCAGAGATAAACCTACACACCAATCGTCAACTAATCTATGACAAAGAAGGCAAGGATATACAATGGAGAAAAGACACTCTCTACAATAAGTGGTGCTGGGAAAACTGGGCAGCTACATGTAAAAGAATGAAATTAGAACACTCCCTAACACCATACACAAAAATAAACTCAAAATGGATTAAGTAAGACCAGACACTATAAAACTCTTAGAGGAAAACATAGGAAGAACACTCTTTGACATAAACCACAGCAAGATCTTTTTTGACCCACCTCCTAGAGTAATGTAAATAAAAACAAAAATAAACAAATGGGACCTAATGACACTTAAAAGCTTTTTCACAGCAAAGGAAACTATAAACAAGACAAAAGGACAACCCTCAGAATGGGAGAAACTATTTGCAAATGAAGCAACGGACGAAGGATTCATCTCCAAAATATATAAACAGCTCATGCAGCTCAATATTAAAAAAACAAACAACTCAACAAAAACTGGGTAGAAGACCTAAATAGACATTTCTTCAAAGACATACAGATGGCCAAGAGGCACATGAAAAGCTGCTCAATCCCTAATAATTAGAGAAATGCAAATCAAAACTACAATGAGGTATCATCTCGCACTGGTTAGAATGGGCATCATCAGAAAATCTACAAACAACAAATGCTGGAGAGGGTGTCGAGAAAAGGGAACCCTCTTGCACTGTTGGTGCGGATGTAAATTGATACAGCCACTAGGGAGAACAGTATGGAGGTTCCTTAAAAAACTAAAAATAGAATTACCATATGACCCAGCTATCCCACTACTGGGCATATATCCAGAGAAAACCATAATTCAAAAAGACACATGCACCCCAGTGTTCACTGAAGCACTA
>NC_041219.1:27492297-27508300 GCF_002837175.3 Physeter macrocephalus
GTGGATGGACCTAGAGACTGTTATACAGAGTGAAGTAAGTCAGAAAGAGAAACACAAATATCGTATATTAACACATACATGTGGAATATAGAAAAGTGGTACAGAACTGGTTTGCAAGGCAGAAATAGAGACACAGATGTAGAGAACAAACGTATGGACACCAAGGGGGGAAAGCAGGGAGTGGTGGTGGGATGATTTGGGAGACTGGGATTGACATATGTACACTAATATGTATAAAATAGTTAAGTAAGAACCTGCTGTATAAAGAAAATAAATAAAATTCAAATTGAAAAAAAAAACAACAACAAAGAAGATTCTTCACTGAAAAGCATCTTACAAGCCGAAAGAAAAGACCTAAAGATACCGACATTTAGGTTATCAAATTAAACAGCCCAGCCTCATCACCCTGCTTGTGACCTGGTGGTCTTCAAGCCCCACCCACAATAGAGAGCTAGCATTAAGCTTTTTAGTGCTCCACCTTAAAATATAAATGACAGTCAAGGATCACCAGACATTAAGAAAGGCTCAAACATAACAGAGATTACACATGTAGAGATTAAAGTAATTTGAAGGTAAAAGAAGGTGAAAACTATCAGAGAGCTAAGAGAATATTTGCAAACATGAAGCAATAGGATGCTATTTTAAAAGGAGTATCCATAAACAAAAACATCTTAGAAATGAAAAAATATGGCATAAATTAAAAAATCCAATAAAAAGGTTGGATGAAAAATTTGATAAAATTTCCAAAAAACAACAAAATGACAGAAAATAGGAGAGAAAAGATAACATTTAAGGAGGAAGCCAGGAAGTCTGATATGTAAACCCAATATGAGTCATAGAAAGAGGGAAAAAAAGAAAATGGAAGAAATGAAATCATGAAAGGAAGACGAGATGACTCCATAGTGACTCTACAGTGAGAAAGCAGTAGGTAATGCCTAAGCCTGGAAAAAAATCATTGACTCAAACGTTTTCTGAATTAGTTAACAAATGAAACAACACTCCTAAACTAAGTCCTGTAGGCAAATGAAGTCATATTATATGACACCTCCTTTAAAATATTGGGGTCCTGTGATGCAGGGCTCAGGACAGTATATGCTGCCCAGCTAGGGTGAAGGGCCAGGGCACAAGAAATGGCGCCTCAATGCCAGTGCTACAGAACTGGGACATTGAAATTATGGTAATGTTTCCAGGTTACAAGCCATTGTGCATCGTACCGACCTTCTTCTCGCCATTTCCACAGCCATTGACTAGCATTCGTAAAAGAGATCATTATCAATAGCCTTCACCCTGTCATCTTTGGCTGTAGTTCACAGAACCAAGGGGCTTTATGAGAGGTGCCATCTTGGAGAGAAGGACCCAAAAGCCCAATAAATAGTGCAACTGAGTCACCCTAATGGAAGGTTAACAAAATGAAGGAAACCCAGGACCAGGCCTGAAGCACTGAGGGAGAGAGTGGGGAACCAGAGTGTCCTCACAGGAACATATAAGGCTTCCCTTCAGTATGACCCCATAGCTCACTGATCTTTTCCTTCTTATCACTTGTCACAGCTTGTAACTTTTCAAGCTGATTGTAAGGTCCATGAGGATAGTATCTATGCTTGTTTTGTTCTGATGTCCCTCATCTGCACTCAGCACTAGAGGTGATACAAAAAAGATTGTTAAATGAGTGAACAGAAGATCCAGGTAAGAGCAGAAAAGTTTGAGCTGGCAAGTGAGATACAGAGCCCAGAGAAGTTCCCTGAACTAAAAAGAAGAGGAAACCGTGGTGACTTGATATGGGACGCCAACAGCCTGGACAGGAGAGGGAAGAGGTTCTCACAGGTGCCAACTGTGTCTGGAGATCCCAGCAGCTAGACACATACGCATGGGTTTGTGCCTGAAGCAGTCACTGTGAATCCTAAATACTGGCGCCATTCCTGCCAAGGCAAGCCCTGCCCTACAAGGGCGGCCACCATGGTTGGAGACCTGTTTAGTTCATAGACATGGGGCTGGAAAGGGAATGCCTCAGGTTTTTACGTGGAAGCCCAAACTTCAGGTTGATCAAAACCACCTCACATCATCTTTGCTGGAATTAATAAACTCAGATGACAGGTCATTTCCCAATCCTGTGGATGATTTAACAAGATGAGCTGTTTGGTAGGCAGGATACAGTCACAGTCATCTGTAAAAGGCAGGAGGATTACTCCTCAGAGGGTAGAGTAGGCTAATGACGTTTCACTTTGAAAACAGTCTTGGAGTCTGCTCCGTGGGGACAGAAGGAAGGCTTTGGGGTAGAGAGAGAGAGCAACGAGGATTTTTCGTGACGTCAAGAAGAAGCTCCGATTTCATTTGGCTAAAAAAAGCCAGAATACTCCCCAGAACACTCAGATACTAAGACAACTTCTTAGTACTGCCCCATAATTGTGGGAGAAACAAATTTCAACTGTTCATCTAAAATCGTTTAGCTAGGGATGGGATGTGGGACCGCCCTGCTCAGAGAAAGGGGACAGGCCTCTTCTCTCTGAGAATCTGGCTTTTCCTACACTTTCTCATGCAAAACACTATCAGGAGAAGGTCGTGAATAGAGCACTTTTCCTTCAGCCAATGAGACAAATGCCCTATTCAAAATCTCTTGCCGTGCCCTGCCCATACACTGTCTCAGCCAGGATTATTTTGGCGTTTGATGAAATCCCACGGGGTAATAAGAGCAACCTCAACTCTGCTGTGCTATTTCACATGACTCCATGGCTGGCAGCAGGCGGGAGCTATTAAGGATCATCTATTTTATGAACATCACCCACTTGCTGCCTGTAATAATGAGGGAAGAGAGCTACCGACACCAAAAACCCAGCAGGTGGGCGGGAAACATTTCAGTATGAAGCTGACACAGCCATGCTGGGGTCCTTGGCAGTACTTGGACTACATACTGGGGTTATAAAACCACCCGCATGGGCCTGAGTTCAAATTTTGACACTTCTATGTATGACCTTGGCTGGGTTAGTTAACTTCCTTGAGCATCAGTTTTCTGACTTGTAAAATAAGGGAAGTAAGGCTAAAATCCAGACTCCTAAGGTTGTCAGAGGATGGAATGACACAAAGCACTTGAAATCACCTTCCCTGAGCCTGGCTCCTAGTAGATGCTCCACCAGCGCTGACTTCCCTCCTTTGTCCTCCCTCCCCCACCTCTATGCTCACTGTCTGTGAATGCAGTGTTCCTGCACAGTGAGTCAGCTGAGGCGACCAGGAATTGAGTTAATTGGACATGTTCTAGCATTGCCTTAAACAAACACCAGGACGCATCTCTGTGCGGCCTGTGACTGAGGAGGGGGTGGGGCTTATCACCCTAGGTTACCTGTTCTGGAAGAGCTCCTCCTGTGCTGAGAACTGTAGCGGGACCCCCTGGCTAGGGCTAGGGAAGTTCTGTTTCAGCATCTGATGCTGCCCCTGGGAACAGCTGAGGATCTGGACCTGGAGTGTAGGAACACTGTGGCCCAGTATCTGTTGATTCACTCTTTCAACAAATATTGAAAACCTGAAGATAAGACAGACACCATCCATTCATCATCAAATATTTCTATAACATTTATTCCATGCCTGACACTGATGGAAGCACTTTGCAAACATTATCTCATTGACTCCTCATAACAGTGCTGTAAGGTTGGTATTATTACAACCTGATTTCAGAGGTAATGAAACTGAAGCACAGAGAATTTACAGAACTTGCCCAAGAAACTCATACGCAAGACTTTCTGGACTCAGTGACAGTAGCATTTACAGTCCTCCATTGTACGTCTGGAGGAGGGATAAGCATACACTCATCTGTTCATGATCTCATTCATTTACTGAGAATTGCATTAATCACGAAGCGTGTGTCAGACTCTGCTTTAGGAAAGGTGGGGACACAAGACCCAGGTCTGTCTTCACGGAGCCTACAATCCAAGGAGGCGAATGCCAAGGGAGCCTCATTTTTATCCTTTGACTTTGCAACCAGCAAAGAGACAGATGACTTGGGTCAAGGATGCCACTGGAATAGACTTCTTCTTTGTATAAAATAAATGACCTTTATGGGACATTAAACACGTGGCCTTTGCCCTTATAAGGCCCGGGCTAAGGAGTCCATCAAACACTTGCTTAGACCTTCATATTTCAGAAGAGAAATGTGTGTAAGGCTAATGCCCTCACCAAAAACCCAAAAAGGTATGCAGCCGTAAGCACTGCCTAGTGTTCCCAAACTTCATATGTGTATCACTAATGAAGAATATTTTGTATGAGGGGTTAGGTATCTATTTTTACGTGTACTTTAAATCACATTTTAAACATAGCACTGACCCGTTACTTCACACTGTTGCCTAAAGAAAAAAAATTTGGGGGTTAACTAAAAAAAATATTGGCACAGGTGGTGCATTACAAATGAAAAATTATCAAAGTGGTACTCAAATGACTGGAGTCTGGGAAGCACACAGTGACTCTCACTGGGGTCATTAAGGGCATTTGGGGTGAGGCAACTCTTCACTGTGTAGGGCTAGTGCCCACACTGCCTGCTGATGCCTAATATCCTTGGCCACTGCCCACTCCATGGCAATGGCACCCCCCTCCAATAATGCATGGTGGCTGATAACTCTCCACAAAGAATACCTCCAAACATTTCCAAATGCCACATGGTAGAAGGCTGGGGGGATGTGGTAACACTCCTGGTTGGGAACTATTGCTAAACTAAAGTTAAGGTCTTGCTGGAGGCCTCACTGGGAAAACAAGCTATTTTCAGATTCTTTAAAATAGAATGAAAGTCAAGTTCAATTACCAAGTGGCTTAGTGGTGGGGGGTGGGGACCAGAGTAAGCAAATGAGAACCCAAATGAGAAGACGGCAAAGACATAAAAAGTCGTGGCAAGAGTGGGGACAGACAGAAAGGGCCTGGCGCTGCTGCAGACAGAGCCTTCCTGGTTTGGGGCTGCTGTTAGGAGCAAGACCAGTTTCTTCCTGCTTGTCTGACAGGTGCCACCTGGCACCTGACAATGACCAGAGAGCGTGCCCGCTACCTGCTGACAAACAGGCAGTGCAACCTATTGCTTGAACTAAATGCAGTGTGACACCAAGCCAGGAAGGTATTCTGCAAGGATACAAGAATCATATGATGAAAAATGCAACAGACTTATCAATCATTAAAGAGGGAAAGAAGGTCCCAGAGAACCACGAGTCTCTTTCCAAGTGACCCATAATGTGTTGCTAACAGTGAGGATGAATTGTGAGGATGAGAATAAATTGATGCTATTTGCACACCACCCAAGATACCGTTCGTGCCCTTTAAAAATCCTGGTTATTTTGGGTACCTTTGAGCCCTACTTTTCCCAGCGCACTCCAGGGTTTTGTGTCCTCTGCCTCAGTGTGTCTGTAGAACAAATCCTTCCAAACTTGTTAATAGGTGGTCACAGAAAAAAAGCTTCCAATGTTAAGTCTGGTAAATACTGCACATTTCCATTTTGGAGATTTCACAGTGCACACTGGCACCTTAAAGCTTTGGAGAAGATTTCTTCTGTTCCCTTGGTAATTTAACATGCAAAATCCAAACTCCCTGCCTGGTTTTAAAAGTCAGCTGACTTGCGCCACTTTACCCAATCGATGTAATTTTGTTGGGAGGCATACTCTTCACTATTGTTCCTAGTATCCGTCTTATCCATCCTCACTTCTCGCACATTCCTTCCTCCTCTAGAAACCCCATTCCCAGCCTCTCCACTGACTTTACACTTCTGTCAAGCCTCAGCTCAAGATTCATGTCCTAACTACTGTTCCCCACAGTGAATTTTCTCTCTACTATGAATTTTCTGAGAACTGTATCTATAAAAGGGGTGGTGTCTTGTCATGGTGATCCCTTCTAGGTTGCCTTGGGATTATCGTCTGGTTGTGTGATATACGCAGTCTGTAAGCAGCTTTGCTTCTTTTCAGCTTCTCATGGGAGCCCGTTACTATACTATGGATACTATGGGTCTCGCAGAAAAAACACTTCTTGGTATATATCCTGGTGGATGTGCCAATGGCTGGCTTTGTTCCCTTGTAAAACCACCTAACGCTATTTGTGTCTCTATGAATTAGCAACCACCGGGTAATGATTGAACATATGTGTTCACACTGTCTATGTTTAATTACTCTGACGTTCCTCCAATTAAATGAAATGTCTGCTACAAGAGATTATATCTAAAACTGAATAACATTGGGAGTATTCAAAGTTAAGAGTGTGCTCCTGGAAATGGAAGTTGACTTGTTACCTGTATGAATATTAAGAATTTATTTTTATTTCTAGTATATTTCCTAACTTCCACCACCCCCCTCAAAAAAATCCCTGCCCTTCCCATGGTCTTTCTCATATCAGTTCATAATGATTCCATCTTTCCATTTGTTAAAAATACAATCTTGATGTTTCACCACCAGTTTTTTTCATTTTAACACCCTATCCAATCCATCAACAAATCCATATGGTTCTACCTTCAAAATGTAATCAGAACCTGACCACTGCTCACCACCTCCATGTCACAGGATGCATGCCCCTGCAAGCTGATTCTGAGATGGAGCTGAGTGGGCAGGAAGGTGACTAGAGAGTGCTCCTGGGATCGACACCTGTGAAAGGGAAGGAAACTGGCTTAGAAAGAGGGGGAAGTGGGGCTGAGATACTGTCACAAAGAAGGCCTGAGCTGACTCCACAAGGAGCCCTGAGCTGGGATGGCCCTTGGGAGCGGCTCTGAACTGAGGTGGGCAGCCAGGCCTTTATACCTCTTCACCTACAGTCACTGAACACAGGCTGCCCAGGAAGGGGCAAGGTCATTGTGCAAGATGGCTCTCCTCAGAGGGGGCAATTCTGGAAGAGGGCTGACAGCCAAAGGCTATCAGCTGGAGACCTCCCTGCTGCAGGAGGAATAAATCTTTCATTCCTGAAGGGGATCTGAGCAGGGTACCACGCATCCACTGCACTTCGCCATGTCCATCTTGACCCAAGCCTCCATCTTCTCAGGATTAGTGCAACAGCCTCTTCACTATTTCCCTGCTTCAGCTCTCTAAAAATGTCAGCTAGAGTGATCTTTTGGGACTATAAGTTAGATGATGTCATTGCCTCTGCTGAAAACCATCCAGTAGCTTCCCATCTCACCCTGAGTAAAAGCCAAAGACCTCACAATAGCCTGTCAGACGCCCCACCCCCCCGCCGCTCCTCACAGCTCTCCGACCTCAGCCCCTACTACCTGTCCTCTTGCCCGCCACACTTTAGTCACTCTGACACCCTTGCTATTCTTTGAAAATGTTTGGAAAGCTCTCATCTCAAGTCTGCACATTTTATTCTTCCCCTCACTCAGAATGTTCTATCGGGCCTCAGCATGTCTCTCTCCCGCACCTCCTCCAGGTTTTTACTCATGTCACCTTCTACTCCATCCCCTGGCTCTCCCTGTCCCTTTGTTGCATCCTTTTTCTCCATAGCAGGGAGCTCTACAGAAATTCTGGACTGTTGCATTGATTGCTGTACCCCTAGTATCTATATCCATGCCTAGCACATAACATGTGCTCAAAAAAACAGATGTTGAATGAACTTCTGTAAGTTACAGAAAGATTTTCCATGATTGGCCCAAGTTGAAAATCATTCCATGGGTTCTCTAGGTCCCTAAGAAAGCCATAACAGCTTTGATTCCTCTTCTTTTGTTAAGCTTTAGTCATGCAGGTTATTCGGTTTTCTTTACCCAAATTAAAGGACGAGTAGCTTAAGTGTCTTTTCTAGAACAGGCAGTCAAGATGCCAGAATTCTGATTTTATCTCATACCCAAACCTTACAAAAACATTTTTTTCTTTCAAATTTGCTTTAGGCTCTTAAAAGTTGAAGAAGATATGGCTTTTGACAATGATGAAGTTTATCTGAGCCCTGTGCTCCCTGAAAGCAGTGATGGTTAAGAAATGCCCCCCTTTTGTGTCCCAAGAAACAGCTAACCACCGCAAAGGACAACCCAGCCTTCCCATATTCTCAGATAAGACCCGCCTCCATCCTTTCTCAGGAGTCCCACAGGATTTGCGGATGACTCCCTTGTTCACTTGCCTCTATAAAACCCAGGCCTCCTTCCTTCTCTTTGAGACATTCCTCATTAACAAATGTTCTCCCTATTGCAAAATTATATCCATAATTGACTGGTGCATATTGTCTTTCACACTTCATAAAGAGGGGAGTTGTGTTGCGAGGATTTATTTTTAGCCTCAAAGATAGTATCCGTTGGAAAATCAACAGCTGACAATAGTAAGTGACAAAATAATTCTTGACAATAGACCACAGACAACCAAAGGGTCCACTCCCTTAGCAGAAAGCCAGCACGGAGCTCAGTTTTAGAGCTGGGAATAATTACTACTTCCAGAGGCTGACAGAAACTTGATTCAAGCAGATGGCTGGACAAAAAGATAATGTTGGAAATAACTTCCTAGTATATAAAGTAGATGTGGCTCTATATAATTTCCTCCTGAAATTAATTAACTCCAGTGTGCTGGGCACAAAAGTCACAGTCTTGCCCTGTCTAGGACCCCTGGTTCTAAAGAAACGGGATGGAGGCAGGATGCTCCTAGAAGCTAGAGATTGTCATACATTACATGTCTGCAAGCTCTTACCTTTCCAAGAGGTGGGTCCAAGAGGTCCACCAGCCTGCCCTCCCATAGGGCAGAAGATCTGTGGTCAGCTGTATAAAGTTCACGGTTTAGATAAACGGCTTCAGCTTAATTCCAGTACCTTGGTTAGTCCTTCATACCAGAGTTTACATTCTTGTGCAACCCCAAAGAAACACTTAGCTCCATTCTGTTGGACACAAGCCCTCCAAATACCCTACAAAGCCAAAAAATGATCAGTCAGGCTTAGATGCTAGTGAGGTCTGGTGCCCATTTATAACCTATAGGCTTAGGGTTCTTGGGGTAACTTGGATTCAGGTGTACTGGGACTCCCCTAAAAATTATATGCCAAATGGGGTGTGTGTGTGTTTGTGCGCATGTGCTTGCGTGTGCACTTTTCTGAAGAATGACTCTACAGTCTTCTCACATTCTTAAAGGGATCCATGCCCCCTGAATGGATAAGAACCACTACCTATTACAGATATTCTGGTCCTTCAAAGAAACATTCCCTAGGCAGAGCCCCCTCATCCTTGGCTTTGACACGGGCAGGAGCACCAAGTTCACCACCAGTCTATGAGTAGGCTTACTTACTTCATTTGTAGGCACTCGGTCTTCTCCCGGAATCCACAATGAGCCATTAAGTCGTGCTAAGGACCTTGGTATCAGCTAAGTCTGATTAAGTCAATTCATCTCCTAGAAGCTGACAAGAGGGAGGTTATATGACCTAATCCAACCCATTTGATATTGCCTGTTAGGGTTGCTCTAACAAAACACTACAGACTGGGTGGCTTGTAAACAACAAGAACTTACTGCTCACAGTTCTGGAGGCTGGGAAGTGCAAGAACAAGAAGCCAACATGGTCACGTTCTGGTGAAGGTCCTCTTCTGGTTCATAGCTGAAGCCTTCTCACTGTGTCCTCACATGCTGGAAGGGGCTCTGTGGGGTCACTTTCATGAGGGCTCCATCTTATGACCTCATCACCTCCAAAAGGCCTTATCTCCTAATTCCCTCACCTTGGGGGGTTCAGATTTTAACATATGAATTCTGGCGGCAGGGGGGATACAAACATCTTGGCAGAGCAGATATTTTCCACAAATATTCTCCATCCACAGTGTAATCTGACACCCAAATTAGCACTGGCTAGAGACAGAATGTAAAAATGAAATGGAAATATATGAGTATTACCAAGATGTTGGGTCCACTTTTTTCTTTTCAGTACTGAAACCTGGATTTCATGGTCTACGTTTTGAATTCATAATAGCTTTTAGAGTTATTGCCACATATTCTGCATAATTTTAACAGAGAAGGCTTAATTGGCTTAATGAACTGTGTCTTTGTGAGACTTAAATTTTTCTATAAAACAGCAAATGCCAACAAGATAGACATCCCTATTCTAAGCTGTTTACAGTTCTAAGAAGTAAACAGGCAGTTATTACATTAAAAACATTCCTTGTATGCCAGCAACATCTAATTTTAATCTGTGGGACTTTTAGAGGAAGAACTAAGGGCTAGAGATGGCACAAAGAACCCCTAAATATGCCTGATATCTAAAACCTGAAGCCTGACCTGATTCCCCTGTGGTTAAATAAAACACATGCTTCTCAATGTCATTGTTGTCTTGATGTACAGAACGGGATAATATTGGCCACTTAGTCTATCAGTAAGATTCTCTTAGCTTCTAGATTGCTTTGAGACAGTAACTTGGAGGCATCTTGTAGACCCGTGGCAAGAAGTGCCATTTATCACATTGGATGTAAAATAAATTAAGTGGAATTCTGGTATCCATATGCATTAACTTCCCTTTAAGGGACCGACATACTAACTTGGGCAGCACTTACAAATCTCAGTTGAAGTGTCACCTCCTCGGTGGCCAATTCTGTTGCTCCCTCCTCTGTGATACTGGCCAAACAGTTATCGTAACTGCTGGCTGTTATGTTTGTCTCCTCAACAGGCTGAGATCCTACAGGGCAGGAACTATGTCTTATTTATCTTTGCATCTCTGGTAGCGCACACAAATTGCTAGTTGCTGATTGTAGAGATTCATTTAATGATAGCCAAGTGTTAGATCAGAATCCCATCCCAATTCTGAATATGCTCTGAATTATGCCTACCAGTTCACATTCCTTGTCTTTAAAGTCTTGATAAAAGTACTGAAGGACCATGTACTTCCTATTTTACTATGCAAATTACAGCAGGAAACGGTGATTTTGACCCTCACGCTTCTCAGGGACCCAGTAGGGTGGAGAATATTAGACAAACCCTGATAGCTGAAATAATTCAACTCAATGATTTAGCAAAACATTTTTGCTGTGCCATGCACTGTTCTAAGCTTTTATTTTGTGGGATCCTGATTGTAAGCACAGTACTGTTATCGTCCACATTACATATGAAGAAACTGGCACAGAAAAGCAGAGTAACTTGCCCAAGAGATGAGCCTTATATGAGTATTCTCCATGCCTCTTACCTCTGAAGCAAGGCGGAGTGAATCCTTTCTCCCCTGTGTTCCCACAGACTCACTACTCAGGCATGGACCTCATCACCTCATATTGTGATTAGAGATCCATGTCGGTCTCGCTGGCCGAACAGTGAGTTTCTGGAGGACCGGGACTGTGGTGTATCGGTCATCTTTTTGCCTCGCCACTTAGCAGAGTAACTGGCTCACGGGAGCTTCCTGATAAGTGTCTGCTGAATAACTGAATGAGGGAAGTCTCTTTCCAAAACTACCACTTCTGAGGAATTCCTCAGAGAAAGGGATGAAGACAGACCCATTCTACTGCCTCAGTTGCCTTTGTAACCTCTGGTGGAATGTAAATATTTAACAAGGACTTTCCTTGCATTACTGTTTGTCATAGTGAAAAAGGAAAAACCAGTTAAAGATCCATCTAACGTAACAGGAAAGCGGTCTGCAAGTCATAGGACGTGCATATACTGGAAAGTATGCCACTACTAAAAATGATGGTGTAGACCAGCAGCTGCACACAGATCAAATGTGGTGTCCCACCAAATTCGGATCGACAGGCACGATATTACTGTCCCCCAGAACACGTACTTGTAGGAAGAGAACACTGAGCTGAGTGGATCACATGCCACAGTGGAGAAGGCCTCTTGCTGTAAGAAAGAGATTAAAAACTCAGAATAAAGCCCAGAACATTTATGGGAATGTGTTCAACTTTGCTTTCTGAGGATGTAAGAATGCACAGTGGGGACAGTCACTAGCCCTACTCAAGTAACAACAGGGCTCTAAAGGGGGACCAAGCAAACAGTGGGGTTATGGTGGATGTTTTGACAGCAAAAAGACATTGTTATACTTAATGGCTAGTCTCTTTTAATTTCTTCAAATATGCTGCTAAAAATTATAGGACTTTAAAGTGTGCTCCAAACACAGAGGATGTTGAAAATCACAGAGGATGTTGAAAGGTATAGGAAAATCTTTAATGACATGGAAAGATAGTTACATGTTAAATAAAAGAAGCCAATTGTAAAACAGCATGTACGATACAATCCTGTTTTTGTTACAGAGAGAATATGCAGGCATGGGAAAGTAAGTGAAGGACATAGACCAAAACTGGGCTGAAAAGTAGTTATCTTTGGAAGATGGGAGTGGGAGCAATTCTTTTTTTTTTTTTTTTTTTTTTTTTTGCGCTCATTGGTATTTTTTCACTGCTATAAAAAAGATGTACTATTTTTGTACTGAGAAAATTTCATAGAAGTTACAGTTTTTAAAAAGTTAAGGGGCACACTAATGCATGTGTGCGCGCACACACACACACACACACACACCCCACACACATATACCCCAAACCAAAGTGGAGTAAGACTTTTTAATCATTTTTTTTTGTCAGCACCTACAAATGCTCTACCACCTCACTGTACTCCTTAAGAATTTTATTGGGAGTAGGCAATCTCTGGGATTGTAGAACCTTCTTCCGTGCAAAAACACATGGACTCCTTGTAGGCAATCACCTATTAGATTCTCTTGGGAGGTAGGCAGATGCCATGTAGCATCACGCTTCTCAGTGAGGGGTAGAAATGAGGCAGTGACGTGATGTTCGGTTCTCCCATTCCGCAAATCTTCTGCAAGAGCGTGGGCAGGCCCAAAGAGCTGCAGCTGCTATCCGATGGTGGAGATGCCCTGCTCATTAAGGGCAACAAGTCAGAGCTCCCTAACAACCCCATGAGCCCATCATGGCAAGTTCTTCACAAACTGTCCTTCACCGCTGACAGAGCACAAAGGTACCTGTGCATAACAGATGCCCTACAAATGGCAGGAATGCCCTGGGTAGTCATCAGACCCACTTCTAAAATGCCATCTAGTCGGACGCAGCCGAGCCCAGTTATACTCACTCATCCATACATGTGGTGAAAACAAAAGCTCCGCTCTCTGTTAGCAAACCCAGGGGGACGAAGAGCGACGTAACAAGTCCAAGGTTCAACATGACAAGCAGCTATTGAAGATGCCGTGGAAGAACAGTCTATCACTGGGTGCAGTGATGGGGCCAAAAGTGTGAGGATTCTACAAGATAATGAATTAATGGCTGGACTACAAAATGGAAAATTAGAGCTGATAAGGCCAGTGGACCATCCTCCTGAACTGTTTGTTGAACCGTAAAATAACCGATTCTTTTTAGGAAAGGGAATATGGTTACTAGACATCTGAAAGGATGTAATTAACTCACGACGGTCATCATTTTGAGCACCCACTTTCTGTCCAACCTCAGCACTCTATATGCTTGTCCTCAGAATTTTTTTCCCTTCGAAAAATTCTGAGTTACGTTAGTATTAGGAAATAGATTCTCTAATTATTCAGAAGGATGGATCACAGATTGGGAATGTTCACCTGTCTCTCTCTTGATTGGACCCACTGTAGCATTAATAAAGCCATATCACATTTTAAAGCTTAGCAAGAAACATGGTAATAGCACTTCCTCCTACAGTGCCCTCAGCTTTAGCCACTGTTCAACTTGGTCTGGGAACTGCATCCGTGTTCAGCCACAGCAGCGAATTAACAGCTACCATTTCCCAAGAGCTGATGATGGGCCAGGCACTAGATGAGCCCTTGGCAGATGTTACTCCTTTAATCATCACAAAAATCTTGGAGGTGGGGACAATCATTGCCTCACTCTACAAATGAGGAAACTGAGGCTTAGAGAAGTGAAGTAACTTGTCTGAGGAGATGTTGCTAGCAGGAGGAGGGCAGCAAGCTTCTTCCAGAGCATGTGAGAGAGAGGATGGAGCAGCATGGAGCAGCTGGAAAGGGCACACAGGAGCAGTGCTGCAAAGACACTGCTCACTTATCCGCCCCAGGCAAATCTCTTCATCTTGATAAAGGATGGGGCTCACCTCTCTTCCCCAGCTACTTCATAGGCTTTTTGTGAGGTCTGTATGAGATCACATGTATGAAAAGCCTTGAAAACAGTAAAGCATTTGACAAACACCATGTGTAATTAGGAAAAAGTCAGAAAACTAAATCACAGTCCTTAGGAGCACAACACTTCAACCATCAAGGCTTCAATGGAAAGACCACACTGCCCCCCAACCCCCAGTCCTTTAAATAAAGGGCGCGGGATTTTCTTAAGCAAATCTTTTAAAGATAAAGGGGTCAGGTATGCATGCTGGTACTTGAACTGGTCTTTGCAGGGAGCTTCAGTGTCTTAAATTTAATGCAGACACCCTGCCTGGCCGATTTATCTTGACTAGAGAAAGTAACCATTTCGCTGTTACTATTCTGTTCCAAAGAAATGATTACTGTAGTTTTACACCCTTAATCTATGCAACACAAGAATGAAAGAAAAAAAACAAAAGCAATACTTTCTCATGAGAGGGCCACATTATATACAGTAATTCAAATTTTATTATTAACATCATGATTAATAGCTAAGTCCACAGTTCAGTTCCCAGGCAACATAAAAGTGGATGTTTTATATATAGAACACCTGTATTTTTTTGAGCCACTAGGATTTACCAGTCTATTAAAAGGCAACCACACAATTAAAACCTGCACAATTCAAATAATGTAATCTCCGAGCAATCAGAAACAATGAATTGTCAAATCACCATGGGAGATCAACTGAGTAATCCCGCCTTTCAAGTAATGTCAAGTGGAAATCCCATTATCTCCTTTCATCTAAGAAATCACTAAAACAAACAAACAAACCAGTCCCCCCAAATCTACCTGCCCTGGGTGAGAGTCAGGATTCGGCACACGAGACCAGGGGATGGACTCCCCAGGTGCTGATGGGGCGCCATCATCCCAACATGTGCTGGAGCACCGAGGGGTCCACGTCCACGGCCTGGAGACCCCTGTGCAGGCTCTGGAAGGTGGCCTGCTTCCCGAAGCGCTGCCTCCAGCGAACCAAGGCCTCCACCATCTGGGACTGAACATTGTGGGGATGGTTGGCCTTACAGCGGTAGATGTCGGTCTGGGACAGCCCCAGAGACAGCACGATGGGCTCCCACTCAGGGCCCAGCCTCTGGGCCAGCTGGTTGATCTGCTGGTCGGAAGGGGAGCTGTGGAGGATGTGCGGGGGGATTCCAGCCACCCGGTCATCTGGGGAGGAGAAAGACACGAGGGTGAAGAGAGTGAGCAAACACATCAGACGGGCAGAAATTAAAAACGTGGCGGAATGACACACACTTCAAATGGCAGGGGCCAACTTCTCCCAGTCTTCATGGAGGCTACTAGTACAAAGCCATACATAGGGGCTTAAGAAGTACCACCCAGCATCTTTGGAAATGTTTACGACAGAAAATTTGAAAACAAGAAAATAAAAATAACTTGAAATTCCATCAGAGAAACCCATTCATAATCATTTGATCTATTTCCTTCTTTAAAATATCTTTATTAGAATATAATTGATTTACAATGGTGTGTTAGTTTCTGCTGTATAACAAAGTGAATCAGCTATATGTATACATATATCCCCATATCTCCTCCCTCTTGCGTCTCCCTCCCACCCTCCCTGTCCCAACCCTCTAGGTGGTCACAAAGCACCGAGCTGACCTCCCCGTGCTATGCAGCTGCTTCCCACTAGCTATCTATTTTACATTTGGTAGTGTATATGTGTCAATGCTACTCTCTCACTTCTTCCCAGCTTCCCCTTCCCACCCTGTGTCCTCAAGTCTGTTCTCTACATCTGCATCTTTATTCCTGTCCTGCCACTAGGTTCAATAGTACCGTTTTTTTAGATTCCATACATGTGTGTTAGCATACGGTATTTGTTTTACTCTTTCTGTCTTACTTCACTCTGTATGACAGACTCTAGGTCCATCCACCTCACTACAAATAACTCAGTTTTGTTTCTTTTTATGGCTGAATAGTATTCTACTGTATATATGTGCCACATCTTCTTTATCCATTCATCTGTCAATGGACACTTAGGTTGCTTCCATGTCCTGGCTATTGTAAA
>NC_041219.1:27508751-27528770 GCF_002837175.3 Physeter macrocephalus
CAAAAGCTTTTAAGTTTCATTAGGTCCCATTTGTTTATTTTTTATTTTATTTCCATTACTCTAGGAGATGGGTCAAAAAGGATCTTGCTGTGATTTATGTCACAGAGTGTTCTGCCTATGTTTTCCTCTAAGAGTTTGATAGTGTCTGGCCTTAATTTAGGTCTTTGATCCATTTTGAGTTTATTTTTGTGTATGGTGTTAGGGAGTGTTCTAATTTCATTCTTATACAGGTAGCTTTCCAGTTTTCCCATCTCCACTTATTCAAGAGGCTGTCTTTTCTCATTGTATATTCTTGCCTCCTTTGTCAAAGATAAGGTGACCATATGTGCATGGGTTTACCTCTGGGCTTTCTATCCTGTTCCATTGATCTACATTTCTGTTTTTGTGCCAGTACCATACTGTCTTGATTACTGTAGCTTTGTAATATAGTCTGAATTCAGGGAGCCAGATTCCTCCAGCTCCGTTTTTCTTTCTCAAGATTGCTTTGGCTGTTTGGGGTCTTTTGTGTTTCCACACAAATTGTAAAATTTTTTGTTCTAGTTCTGTGAAAAACGCCATTGGTAATTTGATAGGGATTGCATTGAATCTGTAGATCGTTTTGGGTAGTATAGTCATTTTCACAATATTGATTCTTGCAATCCAAGAACATGGTATAACTCTCCATCTGTTTGCAGCCATAAAAGGGGTAATTGACAGTAACACAGTAATAGTAGGCAACTTTAACACCCCACTTACACCAATGGACAGACCATCCAAACAGAAAATGAATAAGGAAACACAAGCTTTAAATGACACATTAGACCAGATGGATTTAATTGATATTTATAGGACATTCCATCCAAAAACAGCAGAATACACTTTCTTCTCAAGTGCACATGGAAAATTCTCCAGGGTAGATCACATCTTGGGTCACTGATCTATTTCTTTTCAGTCTTTTATACATAAAACATACATTTAGGATTACATTGAAGGTACTGCTTTGTAACATGCTTTTTTCACCTCCATCTCTTTTACTAGAGAGGTCAAGCTGAGGCTTCTGGGGGAATCTAATGATGCCTGCAGGGCCCACCTCCCTCTGGCACTGGCCTGTGGGCGGAGGGGTGACACTCTCTCCTGCAGGAATGGCTAGTGCTAGAGGGTAAGGGGCTGAACAGAACAGCCACTCTTTCCTAACAAACTTGAACACCACCAAAAAAAGTGACAGCTTCTAACAGAAGCAGGAGCTAAGAGGCCCCCTGAGAAAAAGATAACCTAGAGGTCATGAGGGAGCAGGAAGAGAGGCGAGCAGAGTTCACTGTCTCAGCACAAGTCACAGGAGGAGAGTAACCATCCTGGTTGAGCCCAGAGAAGGAGAGGAAGTACGTGCTGTGGAGGGGCAATGAGAGAACCTGACCTTGCACTTCCTAAACTGGAGCCCTATCTCCCCGAGGCCAGTCTGCTGAGGAAGTCTGACACTGAGCGAGTGACTACAGATGTGCTGAGAAGTGCCACTGGTTACACAGAAGGCCTTCCAGAGGAAGGTGGTTAAAGCTAAGTCCCGAGCATGAGTAAGAAGGAGGCCAGTGAAGGGAAAGGAAAGGAAGTGTGCCCTGTGCAGTGGGAACTGTACATGCAAAGACCCTGAGGCAGGGGGACATGGCAGGTT
The DNA here is from genome assembly GCF_002837175.3 of Physeter macrocephalus. Classification (NCBI taxonomy): domain Eukaryota; kingdom Metazoa; phylum Chordata; class Mammalia; order Artiodactyla; family Physeteridae; genus Physeter; species Physeter macrocephalus. The sequence goes on from NC_041219.1 coordinate 27,510,397, forward strand.
CAAGGAAGTGACAGTCACTGTAGCAAAGAGCAGAGGTTGAGATGGACTCCAAACACCCAAAATGATGATGCCGGTGATGGGTTAGGCCAGGACTGGAACCTCAGACTTCAGTACAATAGCATATTATACTACACTTTCTGTCACCAGCATCACAGAAATTCAGGTCAATCCCACTTGACACTCACCAGCTCACTGTTTTGATTTATGAATTCAATGAGAAGGCAAAATGCATCCTGTTAGAATAGCTGATGTTTTCCACAGCATGTGCCTTTGGTCTCTAGGCAGTTGCCAATACCTTCGGCATGAGTTGCAAAAATATTGTCAAGGACTCTCTCTGGTGTCTGTCAAGACTGCTTTTTTTTAAATGACTAAGAAGCAAATTAGAATAATGATACTACTGACGAAATTATTTTATATTAACACTGACACTTTTACAGCTTTTATAAAAATATGCTCATTTAAAAAATTCAAACAACACAAAAAAGTACAAAGAAGAAAACAAATTATCCACTATCCTACCATCTTACTGACAGTTTGTGAACATCATTCGGGACATCTCTTTATGTGTGTATACTGTGAGAAGGAGAATATATCAGGTTTTTTTTTCTAATAAGAGTAACTTAATTTTGCTTGAATATAACAGAAGAAAAAGCAGCCGAAGTGAAACTAAACGGCTTTCTGACCTGCAATTAAATGCTTAAAAAAACAAACAAACAAAAAACACATACACACAAACAAAATATTTAATGCTGAGAAAAAAATTAATGAAAATAAGAGGTAAACTACATGTTTTCACACTGATGCTTTATAATGAACACTTTATATTTCCTCTCTATTTCCTCATACCTCTAGATTTTTGTTGCTTATATCATTTTTATTCTGTTGGATGCATAACATTTACACGCTTCTGTAACAATAATCTTCTCCCAGCTGTTTAGTCTTAAAACTATATTTTAATGGTTTGAATGTTCACCAGTGTTTTTTGTTGTTGTTACTGTTTTTTAACCATGGCTTTTCTACTTCTGAGTCTGTTATTTTGATTTGAGTCATTTGGGTGAGTCTCTTCATCGGGTGGTTTTCTTCAAGAAAGGTTCATGGTTACTATACTTCTTGAGTTCTTTCAGATCAAGACTGTCTGCTTACTGCCTTCACTGCTGAACAATAACAATATTTATAAAAATAATGTCATATTATATTATTATATTTTAAATTATGAATATAATTTTATATTATTTAAATAATTTTATTCCTCTTACATTTGTAGAACTCGCTCATATTTTATGGTAGAGAATGCTGGTATGGAGAATTCTGATACTGACTTGAACATCACCCTTTTTGTATTATTTGCTTTTTCTCTCTGGAGTTTACAGTACTGAAGCTTTAGACCAGGGTTTATCTTGGTCACTCTTCATCAGCCTTTCCATGTATGCGGCATGGCCTTCTCACCAAAGATTTAATTCTTCCTCCCTTTCAGAAAAATCTCCCTGCGTTATATCTTTGCATTCTTTATTTCTATTCCTTATACTGGATGGCTTTGCCTATCCTCCATGGCTATCATTTTCTCTCTTACTGTTTTAACTCCTTTCCTGTGATTATCTCATGCCTTTCCCCCATGCCATTCATTTGACTGCCAGTTATGGCTATTCTGTATTTTTTTCCTCCTGGTTCAAATCTTATATCACATTTTTGTTCTTAATTTTTCTTGGCCCTTCAATCTATCTTTTAAAAATCCCTTTCTACCGCCACCCATTAGGATGGCTACTATCAAAAAACAAAACAGGGGCTTCCCTGGTGGCAGAGTGGTTGAGAGTCCGCCTGCTGATGCAGGGGACACGGGTTCGTGCCCTGGTCCGGGAGGATCCCACATGCCGCGGAGTGGCTGGGCCCGTAAGTCATGGTCGCTGAGCCTGCGCATCCAGAGCCTGTGCTCCGCAACGGGAGAGGCCACAACAGTGAGAGGCCCGCGTACCGCAAAAACAAAACAAAACAAAACAAAATGAGTATTGGTAAGAATGTGGAGAAACTGCAATCCTTATGCACTGTTGGTGGGAATGTAAAATGGTGCAGCTGCTATGGAAAACAGTATGGCAGTTCTTCAAAAAATTAAAAATTGAATTATGATCCAGCAATTCTACTTCTGGATTATATTACCCAAAAGAATTGAAAGCAGTTACTTGAAGAGATATTTACATCCATGTTCATAGCAGCATTGTTCACAACAGCCAAAAGTAGAAGCAACTCAAGTGTCTATCGAGGTATGAATGGATAAACAAAATGTGGTATGTTATACGTTAGAATATTATTCAACCTAAATAAGGAAAAAAATTCTGACTCATGCTACAAAATGGATGATTCTTAAGGACATTATCCTCAGTGAAATAAACCAGTCACGAAAGGGACAAATACTCCATGATTCCACTCATAAGAGGTACTTAGAATAGTCAAATTCAGTGGAACGGAAAGAATGATGGTTGCCAGGGGCTTGGGGAGGTGTAATGAGGAGTTGCTGTTTAATAGGGACAGAGTTTCAGTTTTGCAAGATTAAAAGAGTTCTGGAGGTTAGTTGCACAACAACATGAATGTACACTTGAAAATGGAAAAGATAGAAAGTTTTATGTTAGATTTTATAATTAAAAATAAAAAAAGAATCTTGTTGTTTAATCATAACATTGAGTTGTTATTTCTACTGGATTGATACTGAGCTCTTCTACAGCATGAAATAGTTGTGAGGTGAGTTTCTTTGGACTGGGTTTTCTCCCAGACCAGATTGGTTGCATGTTTATTCTCTGCAAGCCGTGTTCCTATATTTCATTCCTCTGCTGTAGCATTTTCACATAGTTTTCATGACATTTAGTTTCATCTTGCTGATACTTAACATGAGTATATCTGTCCAGAAGTTCTGTTTGGTCTTGTACAGTAAGCTGATGCATCCTTGACACTCTGCTCACTCCATAGGGGACCCGTTGCCTTTCTCCCTCTGAGCTACACTCTGAGGTTGGCTGAGGCTTGCTATGCAGTGCTCTGCCGTGAAGGAGAGGTAGGACTCACACGGCCAGCCCTTGCCGGGGGTCCTATGCACTTCCCTCTCTTTTGGAAGCCAGTTAAATGTCTTACAACAGACCCCGCTCTGCCAGGGTGCACTCACTCCTGTGATCTCTTTCCCGTAACTGGGGAGATGGCTTGCTCCTAGTTGCCTTCCTGCCTCTGCTGAGGCTGTTGCCTGACATTCACCGAGGCCACCCACTCACCTTCTCAGGCAGCTTCTTCCCATACTGATCTGTGTTAGTGGGAATCCTCAGGACGCTGTCCCCTCACCTTCCTTTCCCGGCATTGCTCCTGAGGGGTCAGGATGGAGGGTTTCCTTCATTACCTGCCACTGGTCAAAGCGCACAGCACAAAGCGGTGATTGGTTTTCTTGTCTGTTGGGTTGCTGCTGACGAATGTTTTTGGTGTGAACTGCTTCTTGGGTCAGTTCATTGGGTGTTGGGGCGGGAGCATCTGTGATTCTGCTACACTCTGCCATCATTCTGACTCCTGGCCAACTAGTAAATGCAACATATGCTTTGAGACAATGATGTGGAAGTGAGGACAGTATTTGCTCTCATTCCTCTACACTCTCAGGGTCACATATCCCTTGTGAATACTGCCATATAACTGGGAGGTGGCCAGTAATCTACAGACACAGGCTTGAGCAAAGATAATTGGTACATAAGCGCGACCCAGCCAAGAACAAATCAAGCCCTTCCAAGGAGATCTTACGCACAGAGAGAGACAATAATAGCCGTTTGTGTCGTCTGACCTCTATCTGGAAAAGTATCCTCACGAGCCTTCCAGCTCATGAATTCTGCTGAATATAAGGTTAATTAAAAATGAGAGTCCTAAGGCGGTAGTGTCAACTCCCAAGGACATACTACATCAAATCAGGTCGAGCTATAAATCAATCCACTGTGACGGCCTGGCCACTGTTCCTCAAAGCTTGATGTGCACACCACTGGTGGTGGGCAAGGTGATGCCAGGGGTACAGAGGGGAACATTCTGTATTAGAGTAGTCACGGATCTATTTTAACACGATTCGAAAAGTATAAATAGCATTTCAAACCCATGACTGCAAGGATTAAGAGAAATAAATAAAAAAGCAGATATAGAATGACCAAAAAGTAAACAAAGAAGAAAAGTAAGTTTTAAAATAAAAAGTAGATTTAAATAAAAGCATTAAATTAGTGGTACAGGTGTTAAAAGATAAGGCAAGAATTGTACAAGTAGAACAGAAATGACTGAAGCTTGGGAAGTCCAGTGTTTCTCAACAAGTGCGCTACTGGCATCTCGGGCAGGACAATCCATTGTGCAGTGCTGTCCCCAGTGCACAGCAAGGTCTGGAGCATCCCTGGCCTGCACCTACTAAGTGCTAGTAACATCCCCTACCCCAGCCTTAGCACACATGTCCACATACCCTGGGGCAAGGCAGTACTACCCCTGGTTAAGAACCACCAGATACTGGGACAGAAGAATGGCTATTTTATAAAAAATCCTAAGCAGGGAGTTACTCCTTTTATACTGACAAAATGCTCTCCCTTATACAGATCCTATCTCTTTCATGCAATCCTTTAATTCCATTCTCAGTGAAGTTAAAACTCACCTGTTTCAAAAGAAACAACGTTCTCTGATAAACCCATCTACCATGATGAAGCCAAAAACCCATTTGAAGGGATCAACACCCCCCAGTCCCCACCCCCCATCTCCCCACTTAGCCACCCACCCCTCTACCCTCCATCTCTGTGGTCATGACATGGATGAAAACAACATAGTGACCCCTCCTCTCTAACCAATTCTTCCTCCCACACTCATACTTATCAGTAGCTGCTCTGGGCTCAAATCTAAAAGACTCACACATAACTTTTCTGTTCCTTATATGACATTGCTGTCTCCCAAGGTCCTTATGTGCAGAGACCATGTCTTCTACTTCTGTACCCTTCCTTTCCAACCTTTAGCCCCTTGCTGAGTGCAATATGGAACTTAACGTATACTTTTTCAGTAATTCATGATATTCTTAAATCAAAAAGTTCCTCCAAGTCAAGTTTCCAACTCACCATCTCTACTAGCTATGTGTTTCTGACTTTGTCTACTTGTTCCAGAAAAAAGGTCAACTCTTCCAACAAACCTCTGTGCAGACAGCACTCCCTGGCCCACCCTGGCTGGGTGTGGGTTCTTCGAGTGAAGGCAAGTTCACAGGCCCAGTGTCCTGTCTGGTTGACCTCTGCTTTGTACGCTGCATCCTACGATATGTGGCCACCTTAATGGTGACCCGAGAAGAGGAACTATACAAAGTTCAAAAGTACAGTTCAAAGACTGAAGGCCATGGAGTAAAGGAGCGGCACGGCAGACATGTAAACAGCTGCTAGGAAAGTCAGATAAAGCCATGGTCAGATGTCTAGAATAACAGCAAGCATTTTAACTGTAGAACTCTGTTTTAAACTTCAGTTATTTTGAAATATAACTGGAGATTTGGTAAGCACATATGAATGCTTTATAAAGAGACTCAGTTGGACATGGGGTAGCACTTTGCAAAACCATACACATTCCTGTGGAGAGCTGGTGATATATACCACTCTCCCTAACTCACTGATGGAAGTGCCATATGCTTCAGGTTTGTTGGACCAGAAAAAAAAAGTTGAGCTAAGAGACTGTCCCCTTCTGGTGCAGCCACTTTTCAGGAGAAAAGGCTAACCTCTTCCCCGAGGACATGTAAGGCCTCTGCTCAGGTTAAGTCTACTAATGTTCCATGGACCAAAGCAAGACATGTGGCCAAGCCCAAGACCAACAGGACAGGGAATTAAATCTTCTCACAGGGTGGGAGGAGTGAAAATGTGCTGAGCAATAATCTGTAAACACTCACAAGTGAACTAATAAATTTTTAAAATGTAGATGAAGTGATATATTACTGGGAATATATAAAATGCCAAAGTTGGTGCAGGACAAAATAGAAAACTTCAATAAACCAATGTATTAAATATACCAAAGTGGTATCAAAGCCCTCCCCTGCTAAAGAGCCCCGGGTCCCAATGGTCTTATAGGTTAGTTCTATCAAATATTCATAGAACATTTCATTTCCTAACTTATGTAAGTTGTTGCAGAAAATAGAAAAGGAACAAAACCTATCCCATTTTATTAAGCTCCTGTACATTTTATTCCAAACAACAAGGAGAATAAAGAAAAGAAAAATCAAAGGCTCATTTCAGTTATAATTTTAGATGTAAAAATCCTAAATATTAACTATTTGAGTTTTTAAAAATGTATTTAAAATAATACACTGTGAACAAGTAGAATTTATCGCACGATTACAATAATTTCAACATCATAAAAATTATCAATTAATTCAACATATCACTAGCCTAAAGAGAAAAGGCACTATATTAATACATGAAAAAAAAAGGATTTGATGAAATTTGATACCTATTTATCATTAAAATTTTCTTCTTTAAAAACTAGGGGGGCTTCCCTGCTGGCGCAGTGGTTGCGCGTCCGCCTGCCGATGCAGGGGAACCGGGTTCGCGCCCCGGTCCGGGAGGATCCCACATGCCGCGGAGCGGCTGGGCCCGTGAGCCATGGCCGCTGAGCCTGCGCGTCCGGAGCCTGTGCTCCATGGCTGCTGAGCCTGCGCGTCCGGAGCCTGTGCTCCGCAACGGGAGAGGCCGCAACGGAGAGAGGCCCGCATACCACAAAAAAAACAAAAAAACAAAAAACTAGGAATATGGGCAACTTTTAAAACTTGATAAAATAAAAAAGCCTTCAATAAGCATTTGACTTAACGAAGAACTTTAAAATGTATCCCCTTTAAGAATGGGAACAAGACAAGTTATGCCCACTAGCACCATTACTATTGAATACAGTAGTGGAAGTCCTGACCAATGCTGTAAAAAAAGAAAAAGAAATCTTGTATTAACATTTGAAGGGAAGCATTTTCAGAGTATGATTTAATATGTAGAAAAAGGCCAGGATCAATAAACAATCCATTAGAACAAATAAGAGAGTTGAACAAAATTGCCAGATACAAGATCAACTCAAAACAAACATCAACAAAACAGCATTTCTACATTCTGGCAATAATCAAATACAAGATAAAATAAGCAATGAAAACTATAAAGGATCTAGAAATTAAATTAACAAAGATCACATAAGACCTCCATGGGGAAAATTTTAAGCCTTTATTAAAAGACATAAAGCAAGATCTGAATAAATGATCATTCATGTGCTGGCTGGGAAGACATTATTATTATATAAAGACGATAATTCTTGTAATGACAATTAAAATTTCATAATGGGGTAAGGAGAGGCTTTCTCCAAATTGGGGAAAGCTAGCTAATTATAAATATTTAAAAAGAAACTGGACTTTTACATCACACCATAAACAGTGACAGATTCCATGTGGATAAAGGCCCAAACATAAAAGGCAAAACTATAAACTTAATGGAAAATAACACTGGATTATCTTTATGACCTGTGGTGGGAAGGGACCTTTTTTTTTTTTCGAGTTTAAGAAAAAATTTTTTACTTAATTTTTTAAAATTGAAGTATAGTTGATTTACAATGTCATGTTAGTTTCAGGTATACAGCACAGTGATTCAGTTTTATATATGTGTGTAATATATATACTTTTTCAGATTCTTTTCCTTTATAGGTTATTATAAAATACCGAGTACAGTTCCCTGTGCTATACAGTAGGTCCTTGTTGGTTATCTATTTTACATATAGTAGTGTGTATATGTTAATCCCAACTTCCTAATTTATCCCTCCCCCACCCCAGAAGTGACTTTTTAAATGAACCCCCCAAAGATGAATTTTTTACATCAAAGGAGACTATGATTCAAGTTGACAGAGGAGAATGGGAAAAGATATTTGTTAATGTCTAAAACCAAGAAGGGAAAAATTTCTGGATTTATAAGGTATTCCTGAAACCAACAGGAAAAAAGATAAGAATCTCCAAAGGAAAAAGGACAAAGGAATGACCAGGCAATTCAAATGAGAGGAAATGCAAAAGCAAACATATAAAGAGATGCTCAGATGCAGAAATTTAAGAAATAACAAATGAAACAACAATGATAAATTACTTTATGTGCATAGAAATCTAGACAATACCAAGTTTTGGCTGGGATGTGGCCATGTAGGAAACTTTATTCACTGCTGGTGGGAATGAAGACTGCGCAGCCACTCTACAAGCAAGTGGGCCGTGTGAATAGTATACAGTCTTGTTCCTATGTATATGTACCCAAGAAAAATTCTGAAAAAGATCGATAAGGGACATGCAGAAGGCTGTCTGTGCAAAGCTAAATCATTTGTGTTAGCAAACATATATACCTTATAACCCAGCAATCCTGTTTTGAGGTTTATATATCCCAGAAGAATTCTCATTCAGATCAGACCCCATGAGGGGTCATGTATGAGGCTGTTTATATCAAGTAACACTGGGAAGAAAAGAGCTGGAAGCAATACAAGAGCTCAGTACTAGGGGAGCAGATAAATAAATATGAAGGCGCATATAGGGGAATACCGTGCAGTTAGAAAGAATGGACTAGGGTGAAAATGTTAAAAGAAGAATGATATCTGTAACAATGTGAATTTTAAAATATATGTCTAAAACAACACCATTTACAAAAACACACATAAATAAGAATATGTATCGGACAGAATAATTAGTTATGGAAGGGGAGGAAATAGGGGGAGGCTGCCAGGCTGAGAAAACTAACATGACAGGCCACCTCCCAGGGCCCACATGTTACTCTGCATCCCTGAGTGCGATGGTTTTGCAGAGAAATCCCTTTGGCCCAAGGCTGGCTGCCTGGAAATGAAAGAAAAGCACCTTGAAAAGAAAACTAATTAGAACCCCTTGTTCTGGTATATAATCACAGAGAACAATCTGGTCCTCACAGAGAGGTGGAGAAATAAACTGGTCTTTCTAAAACCGATTTTCAGCTAGATGAAGGCCCTGTTGCAAAATGCAAGTAAATCATACTTACTGTCATGGAAAACTTGATTTGCCATCAAGTCCATGGAAGGTCAACAACAAAACTATTAGCAATAATTGAGTTCTCACTGAGTTAAAAGGAGGGAGGGAGGGCGGACAGAGCTCTGGGCTAAGAATTGGCAGGCCTGGCTACTATCTAAATTTGAATCTGCCACCAACTTGCCATAAAACTGGCGATAAGTCATTTAGCTTCTCTTGGATTGTTTTCTCATTTGGAAAAGGTAAAACCAGATGACTTTCAAGGCCTTATCTAGATATGACATGTTATACTATCTTTTCAAAAAGAAATTTTATTTTCTGCAGCTCTCATTGGTTTTTGACTTCTCATTAATCAATAATTATTCACGTATTGTTGCATCACTTTTCCCTACATGTCTTCTAAGAGAGAACCAAGACCTTTGGGGTTTTAGTGATGCTTTTTTGCTTGCTCTTGCTTTCTAAATATCACTCATGGAAACGTATCCTTCCGTTGCAAAAAAGTTAACTGAACGTTGGTAAATTTTTTCAAAACAGGATTTAAAACTTTAAAAGTTCGTGTTACAACTTGCCGAGCCACTCATTCTTCTCACACACTTGTGCAGACCTGACCCAACTCCATCAATTTACCATTCATTCTGCCCCCTGAACACACCAGTCTGCCTGGAACCTGAGGGCCTTGTGCTAGCTGGTCCTTCTCCCTGGAACATTCTTCATCTGACTTCCTCCATCAAGTGTGACTTCTCAATGAAACCCAGCCTGACTGGCCCTATTCTCAGTGACAACTCCCATTCCACTCTGTGATCCCCCTTATCCACGTATCACCTTCAAACATATCATATATTTTACTGATGCACGATATTTGTTGTTGCTGACTGGCCCCACTCCACACACTCATCCCATCCCGGCTAGAATGTAAGCTCCTCACAGGCAGGGGAATTTTGCCAGTTTTGTTCAGTGATGCTCAATGATGCATCCGGGGCACCAAGAATAGTAGCTAGCACATAGTAGGTTCTCATTACATAAATGAATATTGTTGGATAAATGAACAAATTAAAAGGAATGATCCATTACAATTACAACATACTCATTTAGCTGTGCTCTCTATGGCTACAGTGTTACCAAGTGCTCCTACTTTTAGTTACTTAGCACTTAAAAACCAAAGAAATTATACTGTATCATCTGGGAGTATATAGAAAAATTTAAAGAGGGGTGGGCAACTCTGTAACAGTAAGATATTGTCAAGCTTCAGGGTAGGCAGGTTCCCTCCCACTCTCTGTACTGAACTGGGCCACAATAAACTCCTCCCTCTACATAGATGGTTAATTTTAAGAGAGTTAAAACCACTGACAGACCCCAAGATGGTTTCTGGGTAAATACTCTGATTCCAACCTCCCAGTACCTAAGGAAATAAACAAAAGGTAATAAAAAGGCAGCCCCCCCCCCCCAAAAGATGGCAGAACCACAGTCCAATACCCCCCTGAAGCTGTATCAATCATGCAATAAAACGCAACTCTAGGGCTTCCCTGGTGGCGCAGTGGTTGAGAATCCGCCTGCCGATGCAGGGGACACGGGTTCGTGCCCCGGTCAGGGAAGATCCCGCATGCCGCGGAGCGGCTAGGCCCGTGAGCCACGGCCGCGGAGCCTGCGCTCCGCAACGGGAGAGGCCACAACAGTGAGAGGCCCGCACACCGAAAAAAAAAAAAAAAACAACTCAACTCTAAAAGAGAGACTGATATCCCCAAATCTGGAGAGGAACAATGAATTAAGTGGGCTTTCTTATCACTTCTTCTCCTCTGACTTCAGTAGATTGGGGATGGTAATTGCCACAGGGAAGGATGCACAGATGAGAAATAAGAACGAGGACTGACTGTTCCTGGCAAAAGTGATGAGACATTTCACAGGGTCTCAGGAGAGACTGCAGAGCACAGGTGTTACAATGTGGCCCACACAAACAACTCAGATGATCTCCCTGCTCTGCCCAACTCTTCTGCTGACATGTGCCCTTAAGCTAAAGAAAGTGGACAGAATAGGAATTATCCAGTCCTCAAGGGGCAACAAATAGGGGGATCACAGGGGTGCCAAGGAGAAACCACTCCAGTCTGTTAGAGCACCAAAGGCTGAGCATGGCTGCCCAAACATGGGCAAGATGGAATGAAATGGAACAGCAACTAACATACTATTGTAACAAGTGATTTATTTTATTTTACTCTATTTATTTTCTAATTAATTAGTTTATTAACGTATTTATTTTTGGCTGTGTTGGATCTTCGTTGCTGTGCACGGGCTTTCTCTAGTTGTGGTGAGCAGGGGCTACTCTTCATTGCAGTGTGTGGGCTCTAGGAGCACGGGTTGCAGTAGTTGAGGCGCATGGGCTTCAGTAGTTGTGGCACACGGGCTCAGTAGTTGTGGCTCATGGGCTCTACAGGGTAGGCTCAGCAGATGTGGTGCACGGGCTTAGTTGCTCTGCAGCGTGTGGGATCTTCCCAGACCGGGGCTCGAACCCGTGTCCCCTGCATTCGCAGATGGATTCTTAACCACTACACCACCAGGGAAGTCCCATAAGTGATTTTAAAAGGGAACATTATATAGGAAAAAAACTGACAAAAAATTCACAATCCTCAAGGAATAACAGAAAGTAATTTGTCACAGAATAATTTAAAAGCATAATAGAAACATGAATACGGTAAAACAAGAGCTTAACAGTGAGACAATAAAAATAACAAAATGAGATTTTAAAAGAAGCCTGTCATACTAAAATGATAAATGGATGACCAAATAGCATCACCACGAAACTAATACATAAATTAGAAATACCAAGGAATAGCGTTAACGTGACCCCAAATTATATATACTCAGGAAAGGCTTGAGATAAGGGCAGAATTTAAAGCAATTAGAGAAAAATGATAGATATGGAGGAGAGCAAAACACAGTCCATTGAAAGGTTAATGGGGGCCTTCCCTGGTGGTGCAGTGGTTAAGAATCTGCCTGCCAATGCAGGGGACATGGGTTTGAGCCCTGGTCCGGGAAGATCCCACATGCCGCAGAGCAACTAAGCCCAGGCAGCACAACTACTGAGCCTGTGCTCTAGAGCCTGTAAGCCACAACTACTGAGCCCACGAGCCACAACTACTGAAGCCTGCATGCCTAGAGTCCATGCTCCACAACAAGAGAAGCCACCGCAATGAGAAGCCCGCGCACCGCAACAAAGAGTAGCCCCCGCTCGCCACAACTAGAGAAAGCCCACATGCAGCAACAAAGACCCAATGCAGCCAAAAATAAATAAAATAACTGAATTTAGAAAAAAAAGGTTAATGGATATTCCTGAGGTAGAAAATCCAGCCCAAAGTAATCAAAAATCTAACACAAGAAAATATCCCTAAAACGAATACACGATGGAATCTAATCTCTAAATTGAAAGAGCAAACTCTATTTTAGGAAAAATCTGATCTAGAATAATCAACTATGAGACATACGCTGGTTAAATAATTGAATTTCCTGTTCCAAAATATAATTCTTCAAGCAGAAAAAGCAAGTTGCCTACAAGAAGAAAGTCAGTCAAATTTTTCAACAGTGCTTTAAATGCAAAAAATAATGCAATTCCACTAAAATTTTAAGGGGGATAAAGAGTAGTCTCTGAATATTATTCTTAGCCAAGATGATATTCATATAAAAAAGGTAATCAGCAGATATTGTTGAACATAAAAACAACTCAAGAATTCACTGTTTGTTCCAAACCTTCCTTTAAAAGCCTTGACAATCTAGTCAGTGCAATGAATAAAGTAAAAATATCAGCAGTGGCATACCAAGGGTGGGTAGATGGAAATGGTTTGCTTCAGATGCAGGCAATAAAGAATGCATTGTTTATAGAGAATTTAAAAGTAGAAATAAAACCACTAAAAATCACTCCGCTTTTCATATCACCATGTACCAACAATCTAAGCAATGCAAATGATAAAACATCCCTCTTTTCTGGGGTGGAATGTTCCCCCACCAGGCAGTCAGGATCCTCTAAGCCCCCGACCTGCTTCTTAATAACAGTGATTGGAAAGCCACAGTAAAAAGATCAGTACTCGTTATTGAATTTATTTAAATATAAAACTAATTTTAAACACCTGAACAGAACATAATGTTACATATCTTGATCATATGAAAATAATATAACTAATCAAAAGCAAGGCTAAGCTAGATTATAGAATAGAATGTAAACACTAAATTACCCTGTGTGAAAATAACAATGTAACTAACCAAAATCTAGAAGGAAGAAAGGAACGAGAGTGAGAGTGCCTATAAGCCCATTTATCATGGCAGGGAAATCTATACTGTCTGAAACGGAGATGGTGGCAGTCAAGACAGGCTGTTATCTACAGTAGGAAATAAGCCCTGAATCTCATGACTTAACAGAACGACTTAAGTTCTCACTCACACACCTTCCACCGCAGGCCCACGTGACTCTTCAGGGCAGTGCCTCTGTGAGCTGGTGCTGCATTCCATGCCACACTGACGTTATGCTCCTCCACATTCACATATCACATAAGATAAGCATTCATGCTCACCAAGACAGGGAAAGAAAGGGTGAGAGACTGGAGATCTGGCAATTAAATGCATCCATCTGTAAGTGATGCTAGTCACTTCTGCTCGCATTTTGTGGCTAAAGCAAGTCACAAGGTCACACCTAACTTGAAGGGAGTGAAGAAGTACAATTCTCCCATACCCCAGAACAGGGAGAGAACTGGGTGAACACCATTAACATCTACCAAGAAACATACTTGGAGAAAAAGAAAAGCCAGAACCAAAAACATCAAGTTCATCACCTCTTTTCTGAACCTAAGAAAAAAAAATAACATCTCTTACTGTGAAAAAATATGTTTATTTAAATTTCAGTAGTTGCGCTTCCGCCTGCCGATGCAGGGGAACCGGGTTCGCGCCCCGGTCTGGGAGGATCCCACATGCCGCGGAGCGGCTGGGCCCGTGAGCCATGGCCGCTGAGCCTGCGCGTCTGGAGCCTGTGCTCCGCAATGGGAGAGGCCACAGCAGAGGGAGGCCCGCATACCACAAAAAAAAAAAATTTCAGTAATTTCTTAATTGTCACTTAGTTTCTTTTTATCCAGTTAACTTCAAATAAAATTAAATGTATTTAGTTTTAAAATTTAAAAATTAGCACGATTCCACTTTTATGAAAGCATTTCGATCTATGTATCTATCTATCCACCCATCTACCTATCTACCTACCGTCCATCCATCCATCTTCTCATCTACAAACATGCTTAGAGAGATGTCCAAATGTCCAACAGGATGTTCACTTAATGAGGCTTATTTCTGAGTGTTAGGATTTTTTATCTTTTTCTTTTTACTTTTCTGCATTCCTTGGATTTTTAATAATGAGAATGTATCATTTTTATAAACACAACAGAGTTATTATTAGAATATGAATTAGCCAAAATAACACTTGGCTTTCAATTATCAAGCCTTATAATCACCAGATGCTAAATAAAAGAGATTTTTACATTGCACTAGGAAAGGGAGGGGGATTAAAGTAGGAGAAAATGTGGTATTTCAAGATTGTTATACACTGTTTGAAATTACAAAATGGGTAAATGCTCATAGCTTCAGGCCAGGCAGCTGGTTTGAATCAGGCATGTAAAAGGACATACATTTCTATTTTACCAATTTTTAAGTCTTTTATATCTTGCTGATACAGGTCATTCTTACCAAATATGCAGTTGCTTATTGAGTTTAATAGAGGTGTACTATAGAAACAGTTGGTTTTCCCCGTTTAAAAAATACGGACATTAAATAAATGCAAAAGTACAATTAATAAATTGAAGAGGAAATATATCTTCTAATCAGAGCAGACTTACCCATTACGCATGGTGGGGATAGTGCTGAGGGCCCATAGTACTTTTGAGGGCCCATGAAAATGTTTTAATTTCTTGTAAAACTCAGAAGAAAAAATAAACTTTAGGTCAAAGAAAATATCTGAATATATAATATTAATATATTCATCTATATAACTACCCAGTCATAAACTGTACTTTTTCATATTATTTTATGGAGGAAAAGGCCCACAACGGCAGCAGTGCCTCCAATCCATGAAAGTTCATAATGTGGCCCTGTTTCTAAGTCACAGATTCGTTGGCAGATGGCAAAAATTACTTGGTTTATTGAAACATGTACTTAAAACACTACCTTTCCAAATTAAAAAGTGTAGTTGTTGAGAGACAAAATTCCAAAGTGCCTTGTCAGTTCCTCAGAGTGCACAGATGGCTAATGTTAATTCTCAACGTTAATGACACTTTTTTCACAGTCTAACGACATTAAAGATTCCTTTATATGAAGTTGCATTATAAGGATATAAAGTTTTGAGGGTTTTTTTCCTTTCTAAATAGGGAAAATGAACTCCTTAATCACATTAATCACGTTATTTCCCACAGATAATTGTTCTCCCAAGTTTTCAAAATTGTTTAAAAATATTAGTAAATTTATTTTAGTCTTCAAGAGATCAAATACATAAATATTTAAACTGATACTCAAACTGAAGAAAACAAGCTGCCCCCATGGTCCCTTGATTCTGTGTTTGCTGCTGGTCCCTGGGCAGTAAAGAGAGTTAGTTTAAGAAGCTTCAATTGCATATTGAAATTATAAAATAACAACTTTGATAGATTTAAGTTTTCCTTCTTGGTCCTAAACCTGCTTAGGAGAAGGACAGGATAATCAAAGAGTGCTTACAGAACTTGACTTCAGGCATCAAAAGTACATGCCTTTGAAGGGAGTTCAGCTGGGTTGAGTGTCTTGGCGTTAAGACCAAAGAAATAAAAAAGGATGAAGGTCACATAACTTTGCCAAGCAAAATCTTTCAAAGCTATGATACAACAATAATCTTAAAAATGAAACTCTCAGTCCTCTTATCAGCAACCTAGGGAGAGAGACAGAAGTCAGACTTTTTAATTTACTGCCTTCCCCTTCCCACAACTGGAAGGGACAATGAATGTAGTGACTGACATAATCAGGAATCAAAATAATTTGGATAGATTGATGGAATGACACTAACAAGATTTAATTTGTTTTGGGATAAATGTGACATCCTACCAAACTTAAAAATATCAGTCATAAAGATACAGACTGGGGCTTCCCTGGTGGCACAGTGGTTGAGAGTTCGCCTGCCGATGCAGGGGACACGGGTTCGTGCCCCAGTCCAGGAAGATCCCACATGCCGCGGAGCGGCTGGGCCCGTGAGCCATGGCCGCCGAGCCTGCGCTCCGCAACAGGAGAGGCCTCAATAGTGAGAGGCCCGCGTACAGCAAAAAAAAAAAAAAAAAAAAAAGAATACAAACTCTGAATAGGCTCAGGAATCCCTAGGTCTAGCCCAAAGTGGTGGCAATAACACAAAGGAGAAAAGGTTCAGATGTTTTAGTTGACTGCAAATGCAATGTGACCCTAGCAAAAAAAAAAAAAAAAAAAAAAGAAAAACTGACACAATGTTAGTTCCAAATACTGTACGTAACTTTGGAATCAGGAAGAGGGAGATGACAGTCTCACAGATTTGCAATAGTCAGACTGACCCCTTCCAAATCAATGACCTGATTGCATATTATTGGGACAGAGAAGCAGGCAAAGCCTGAATGAAGGTCTGCCCAGAGACATTAACGTGTAAGCGCATATGAACTCAGTATGAAAGCAAGCATTTGGCATCTACCACGGTGAACTGTGAGCTCTAGCGAGGTGGAAACTGTGTCTGTCTTGCTCATAGCAAGGACCTAGCACATATCTGGTACATCACAGCTTCCAAGAAATAACTTTTAAGACTTTAGTTTAAAAACATATGGAGCAGTTGCATTTTATAAAGGGGATGCATTCAGAAGAACTCACATAATGGGAGACTAACCTGGCAAAGCACAGAAGCACTGCCTTGTAGCAAGAGCTTAAGCACTGCAGAGAATTTCACTTGGCTTTGGGATTTTGTGATTCTTGGCAAAATTTAAATTTTCTAGGATTTGCATTATTTCAAATTTTGTGCCTAAAGTGTGACTTTAGTAATAATTTTTACCAACTAATTTGAATATGCCTAATATCAATAAAATGCAAGGGCACTCTGAGGATAGATACATTCATTTAGCAAATATTAATTGAGGTCTGTTATGTACTGGCTACCTTTTATTGCTAATCATTCAGCACTGGGCAAATTTAGCTATTTATGTAAACTGTCTGCAGTTTGTCTAAAGCACTTCCATGGAACTTAGGGCTTTACAGCTATCTGTCTAAACCAACTCATTGATTTCACCAATGAAAATAGAAAATGAAAGGAATTAAAGTTACTTGCTCACTCTCACAATTAATTGGCCATGGAGCTCTGAAGACAGTGACCTACAGATGCCTATCCCAGCGGGGATTCAGTGTCTCCTTACAGCTGCAAATGAGCAGCTGACGTTAACAATTTGGGGGCACATTTATGAAGGGATCTCAGAAATAATACAAGATCATAGTTAATAAATATTCTTTTAATCTCCTTTTTAACATTCCCCCAAAAGAAAAATTTTCCAGACTGTTTTTCTGTTTTTTAACCAACAATTTCTTTTACAAACATAGATGTATAAGAAGTATGTGCATGTATGTGTGTGTGAAACTGAAAGAAAAGTTTAACAAAACAACAAATCCTTACCTTTACTATATGTTATCCTATTTTATTTTACTCTAATCCTGATCAGCAACCACTAAATTGACTTCATGGTTCCACTAACATGTAGCAACATTGTTCTAGTGTACGTTCTGCTGGCTTATTACTACTCTCCCATTCAATAATGAGCTCACATGTCATCTCCTCTGAGAAGCCTTCCAGGACTCCTCCAAGCACAATCAACCATGTCCTTCTTTAAAGCCAGACATGAGTGACAGTGAGGATATGGGAAAGGGGAAGATTTAGGAGAGACTAGGAGGTAGTGCTGGAATGCCTCTCTGTGCCACACCTGAGCTGCACATCGGAGCAGGAGTCCCTCAAGCTTAGGGGTGAGAGGGGCTTCTCACCCCTGATCGATTTCTTGGGCACTGAGCACTTCCTGGAGCATCATAAGCACTCGTTAAGCAATTGTTGAAATAAATCCTTTCGGGAGCTGATGAAAGAGCTGACCCTGAAAGCAAATAAAAGAGCCCATCCATCAGAGGCTGCACACTGGGAGCCAATGGACTGAATTTGGCCCACATATGTGTTTCATTTGGCCTGTGCAGTGCAAAAAACTACAGAGACAGCATTTGAAAATATGGAGAGGGCTTCCCTGGTGGCGCAGTGGTTGCGCGTCCACCTGCCGATGCAAGGGAACCGGGTTCGCGCCCCGGTCTGGGAGGATCCCACATGCCGCGGAGCGGCTGGGCCCGTGAGCCATGG